>NW_026111567.1:0-10000 GCF_024679095.1 Eriocheir sinensis | reverse complement strand
GATATTTCAGCTCATGAATAGCTTTGTATTATTCTCTGCACTGAGTCTAATGTGTCCATGTCCATTATATAAGTATGGAATAATAGCAACATTGTGGTAATCAAGGTGCGGCTTCGTAATGAAAAAATAAAGATTGAGGAACTTCCAACACTTCCATTATTAATGTTTTTTGCCAAACAACACCATAAACGGTATTCGTTCGTTTGGTTTATCTATCAGTCTGTCTGCCTGTCTATCTATATTTCATTTGTATATATTTATCTATCTATCAGTCTGTCTACTTATCATATAGTCAGCGTGCATGGCTGACGACTCTGCAGGCCCGGGTTCGAATCCCGGCCCGGGGAGTCTGCGTGCAGCTCACCCAGCTGTTCATCCTCCCTCTCGGGCTGGTCGATAAATGGGTACCTGGGGAAAGTAAACTGTGGTAACCCGGATGTCACACTGGCCCTGTGTCCCCAGGTAATGGGCTCCCTCCCACCACAGGCTCAAGGGCCAATGTTACGGAGATGAGCACCGAGGCCACGCGCTGCTACAGTGTATGCCCCCAACCTTACCTTTATATTTTCCATTTCAACAATTTAGGAAGCTTCAGAAACCTTTTCATTTTTCAAAAAAGTTTATGGTTGTGTGACTGACATTGGGTTGTTTGTGTTTTAAGGTTGAATAGTTTGCCTTGTATGTTGGCATAGACAGTATGTTAAGATGATGCAGGAAAAGGTTTAAACATCTAAAACACATGATCAGTTAAAATATTTGCTTATTAAAAAAGGCTTAAAAAACAAAATATACAAAAAAAAACATGTTTGACATAATACAAAGGAACCTTCAATAATCCTCACATATGCTTTTAATCAGCATTGGTATCTGAAGGTTGATTCATGACAGTAGCTCAGACCACCAGCAGACAACAACAAAACACATTCTCGTTTCTTCCTCCATGACACTTGACCAGCTTTGGTATTGTGCAATCTACTCTTCACCTTATTTTGGCACGAAGATGACATCAAATGAACAATAAAGCAGAAAATATTTCTACCAAATTACACCAAACATAACTCAATGAAATGGTAGATATGGAAATTTTCCACAATTGTTAATTTTTTACTTTTGAATTCAAAAATAACATGGCATACATCACAAATTTGTAAACTTTCATAAAATTCACAAAAAAGGGATGTATCAAGGATGAGTCGTGGGGAAGGGTGAGGAAGGCACCAGTACTAGTGTGTGGTGGTCAGTCCACACAGCTTCATTGTTTTGGTAACTGAGTGCTGGTCTGTAGCTTTGAGACGTTACAGTGTGCATTTAAAAAAAAATACAAGACAAGTGAGTAAACTATGGAAATACAGCAATGCTCTCCTTTTTTCAGTAAAAATTCACAATAAAAGTAAAACCAGACAGAAGTCAGCTAAAATTTAAAACACTACTCTGGAAACAGAACAGTGGTTGCATTGACAATTTTTACCTAAGCACAAATTTACAACATTTATTTGCTAACAGTGGACAGTAGTACAGAGGAAAGTTCATTTAGAATAACATCTTTGAGAAACACTAATCATTTGGAATAAATTATGCATAACCACATTACACGTTTTCAGACTTCTGAAGTATTGAATAAACATTAAACAAACATGCACTGTCAACTGGAATCCTGCAACACATACAGCCAACACACACAGCTCACACACAGGACAAAGAGCTCATAAGTCATGAAGAATGGTATAGTTAATGTACATACTATCTATAACTTTAAAAAAAATTAACAACTTGTGTTTTTTAACTTCTTAAATACATTCTTTCTACTGTGTTTCTGCTGTAGAAGGTTTGGTAAGGCACAACTAATAAACCATCATTTTGTTTTTACTCTTCAAATGTTGTTAATATTTACTTTTGACGATTACCGATAGCATTAAATATCATTACTCGTTATTGAGTAATATTTTTCTTGCACAATTTAAGTTTCAAATGCAAATTTATTCACTACCATTTATCAGTGATATGTGAACTTTGTCCAAAATACATACAAAAATAAGTTTTAAGTAAGAAAACACTACTTCTCATATACTGTGAACATCAGTTCCATTGTTGAAAGTTGCATACTTCTAGTAAAGTATTTTCCTACAGTAATGAAAAAGGCACCATATGCCTGTGAATGGCTTTGTGAAAAGATGAATGTAGTACTAGTGTCCTTGCTGGTTCTCTCACAACTTTAGTTGCTCTGTTCTCATCACTGCATCACAAAAACAGTGAATGTATATTATAAATTTATTGCCACAATAAAATAAATTATACTGACAAGGTTAAAAACTGAAAGGACAGTATCATTATCTTTCTATACAAAGGCAAGACTGGTGGCAATTTCATTGCTTTGTCCATTTTTGTGGTCTAAATGGATGAAAATTTCCTGTTATTCTTTTTTTGTCTACAGACATTCTTGGCAGTGAAATGATTCAGCACAACTTTTTTTTCCATACCCTTCTTTTCTGACACCTAAGACATTTAGAATAAAATGTACACTTAAAGTGCTTCCATACTCCAGTGCAAATCTGTGCAACATCCAGAAAGGCCAGTTCCTTTGTAATATTTTGCAAGGTCATGAGAGCTCAAATTCTCCCCATGAGCACCTTTGTCCACAAAACAAGAACCAAAATAATAAACCAATGGATGATAGTTCTATCAATTGCACTAGTTAGTAAAATTGTCAGTGTTCACTCCTATACAGAGTGCCGTATTTGGAAGTAATCCTCAACTAGGGAAAACAATAATTTAGTAAAAGGTTAAAAATAATGCAGTTGGTTTATCGTCTTGGTCTGCGAGTTTTCGTCATTACCTTGGAGAAAGAAAATGACCTGATAATTCATGGGTATAAGTTAACTGCAGGACCCTGCTCTGTGATCATGCTTATATTGTCTGACATGTCAACTACCAAGAGCTACATCTTTGTGCCAAGCTCAGCACCACTGTTTAGCTGTCAGGCTCAGTCTGGGATGTAACTGCTCACTTACATATGTGAGAGGTCTGGATGCAGTATTATGATTTACTTTGAAGTTATGAGGTAGTATAGGACACTGAGCTTACTCCACGCTAGTATCTACGCTCATACACACTAGTTGCCGCGCTCGCACACTGAAAGATTCCTCAGTTTGAGGAATGTGGCCATTAGAGTCCTTTGTTGCAGCTCCATTGGAGCGGAGGTGTCCGTTGGCATGGCCATTTGCATGGCCATTGCTATATCCATTTGCTACGCCATTTGCTTTGCCATTTGCATGACCATTGGCATGTTTGATATGTCCATTAGTAAGACTTCCATTTGCCTTGGGGAGATGTGTCGTCCCATTTCCATAGAACTGCGGAAGAAAATATTAGTTACTCGTGCAGGCATAACCAGAAGTCTGCTTGATTAAATAGTTCATTAATGATAAAGAAAAATAGTTCATGCAAATTACTGTATAAAAATATCAAATTATTACTGTAAGCAGAGACTGCATTTCTCTAAAACTTAACTTATGACCTAGTTTACCTATTTATGATTCCTTGCTCATACTACACTTTTTTACAAAATATCTCACTGGAAATCATCACCATTTCTAAAAACATTGAAAAATCTTCAATAATCTTAAAATAGCTTTACAGAAACAAGTTTGATTTTTTCTTAAAACATTCTATTAGTCAATAAAGTAAATGAGAGAAGACTAAAGGACTTCACATCAATCACTGCAAGATCTGTTAAAATCGTTACATATTGGCAAGAGGTATTTACAGTCCCATAACAGTAAAATAATGAAGATACATTAGTTTCACTATATGTACAGTAATTTTATGGGTATGAACTGAATCAATAACTAAAATTGTGTATTAGCTCACCTTCTTAGTGCTACGAAGATAAGCCTTGATGTAGAACTCCGAAAACAAGAAGAAGAACATGACTGCATGACCTCCAATCCACCACATGAAGGCACGTGGGTAATGACATTCAGTGAAGGCGAGCTGGAAGCAGTAAACGACATTAAAAGTATTGGTTCACATGTTGTAAATTTATTTATTCTCACGTATTATTTGCCTGCCAATACCTTTCCCCGAATTGATTGGTGAATTTTCTAAAAACTTCCTACATTAATATGGCAAAAAAAGGAAAATGAGAAAACCATCATCAGAGAGGGAAGGGGAAGGGTGAAAGAAAATTAGTTCCTGAATTCAACCTTCAGTAATGAAGGAGCAAAGTTGCCTCCAATTAATTTACTTCATAATGATATATGAAGACATGATGCCTTTTAAGTGATTAGAAAAGCAAGAACAGTCATCACCAGTAGCTCCCTTCCCCAAGTGTGATAAGTCAAGAAATGAAATACACAGAGGAACAAAGTGGCAGAACAAATTTTCTACATTTTCCAGTTATATAAGGGAATGCAATAAATATTGGATTCAAAGTAGTGTAGGTTAAGCTTGCAAAGTAGAAGATATATTAATTGATGCATCCGCAACAAGTTATGTATATATAAAAAATATATATTAAAGGACATTCCAATACAAAGCACTGGGCTGTCATTAGAGTCCAGTCCATTTTTAGCAGTCTGACAATGTATTGTAATAGCCAAAAAATGGACTATCAGGCAACCCTGTGAAGTGGTTCCCTGACCTCAGCTAACTCAAGTCACCTTACACACCACATTGCCCGATCATAGATTAAAGTGATGCAAAGTGACACTTCCTGCTCTTTTCTGCATTAATGTTTTCACCAAACGTGATTTTACTATTCTCTTTCCTTTATAATGAGTCACCTCTTGATTAACACGAGTTTAAATAACGTGTTTTTTATTTAACACGAGTTGATATTTAAGGATATATGTTTAACTAATGCGATATGTTCGATATGTTCGATTTACGAGTTTCATTGATGACGTCACCGCGCGGAGACACTGTCTCAGTCTGAAGCTAGCCAGCACCGAGTGGAATGTTTCTCTGGAATACATACACTACATTTTGATGTCTACTATGGCACCCAAGCATCCTTCCACCTCCTCACAGGAGGTGGAAGGACAGGGTGAGGAGGGAAAGCGGGGTGAGGACTTGGCAGACGACGACGACCAGTGACACATCAACAAAGAGATGGAGTGTGTGAGGACGTGTTTTTGACATGTTGTGTCAGTGACTTACAAATGTAATGTAGCAATTCTTTCTTTAGAAAACTTTAACTTAAAGGAGTTATCTTTGTCACCAATAGCATGGGTAGTCAAAGGAAGAGGAAGGAGGCAAGTGAGGCGGAGTGGCGGAGGTGAAGGGAGCGTGAGGTAAATGTAAGAAGTATGACAGAAAGACAACGAAGATGATGCAGGTGTTTGAGTGAGATGGGACGTGAGGTGAATGGGAGGACTGGAAGGGAGTGGATGGTGCTGCTGCTGGGGCTGAGTAGAGAGACGAATGGATGAGTGATTAAGACAGTGAAACAGTTCCTGGAGAGCATGTGGCGTGAGAGATGTAGGGAATGATACCTTGCCCTGAGTAGAACATAGACTTTTAGCATGTTTTTGTTTTCTTTCACAGGAGCTGGCTGGGGAGAAATCCCAAGCCACCTGTCACATCAAGATCAAGGAGGGACAGTGGCCGACACAGGTGAAGAACAAATTTAAATAAATTGAGAAAGTGATGTGGGTATGCAGAGGGAGGACTACTCAAATATACCCATATATTTCTTTGACAAATTTTTGTCTTAAACATCTGAGATTTTCACAGTATGGAGGAATGATAAGGGAGTAATTTTCTCAAAATTTTCATCTTTTACAGGTGGAGGATCCTCTTCAAGGCAAAGCCATTAAAAGCATGCCTACTCAGCCAAAAGTAAGGAAAAATTTGTGTGGCTGCACACACACACACACACACACACACAGACTGAACAAAGAGTATTGCAGCTAACACAATTGTGCAGTGCTGTACACCAAGTAAATTGCAGTATGGGGCTGGGCAAGAAATTGTTTCTCTTTTTTGTACTTGGCAAATAACCATCTAAAGCCACTTAAATGCTTCATTTGGAGGAGTAAATAACAATGTGTAATGAGGGCTTCAACAGGAGGGAAATTGGCAATTATCTTTGTGCTGTGACAAAATCTTATAATATGGCATTTTCAGATAGTTTGACAAATGATAAGAATGGGGGAGAATTAATTTGTTTAAAGAATGTATGAGGGATGGGATGAGTGAGGGGGTGTCCAGGGAAGACCACCTGTGAAGTGGATCAACAGGGTGAGCAAATATTTGAGCAAGAGAGTTGAAAGTAGCAGGATTGAGTGTGTTGAAAGGGAGTGCCAGAATAGGGAGAGGTGAAGTTCCCATGAGGGAGCAGGTCGTCAAGAGATATAGACAGATGGTATTTTCAGGTATTTATATATTTAGAGCCAGTAGCCTGTGGGGTAAAGAGGTCATTAAATGCCTGTATATGGTTTTCAATTAAAACCATTCTAAACAAACATTTTCAAGGTAACAAACATTTTCAAGGAAACATGGAAAAAGAGGGTGAATTTAACTTTTGGTGCCAGCTCAGCACTTCATTTTGTAAAACTGTTTGTCACCAACACTGACTTTCCCACATATGTTGGCACAATCCAGCTGCAATGATGGAAGGCTGACTGTGGATGGAAATTACTAGATCAAAAAACATTAAAAGTACCATTCTAAAATAATAAACTAGAATTACCTGGAATGCATGACTAAAGATCAGGACAAACTGGATCATCTGGAAGTTGGTAAGGTACTTCTTCCACCAAATGAAACGGCGGTATTTGGGTCCCATGGCAGACAACATGTAGTAGACGTACATCACAATATGCACGAAGGTGTTGACAAGACCAAAGAAAGTGCTGTGTCCACCTAGAGCAAAGGAAAAAAATTCTTAGATCTTCTGCAAGTGGTGAAAATAAATAAATAAATAAATAAATATATAAATAATAATTAAATAAAAACTTCCCCCAAAATGGGGCAAACACTAATTTTCATATGCCTCTTAAATTTTATTGAACCGAATTTATTTTTGTTTGGCCTATAGCACTGGTAGACTTTCATGATGTTGGTTGGCCCCAGCCCATTAGTGGGTCAGGTAAGTATCTTATAGTGGTGCCATTCTTGCTTGACTCGTGCTGCCCCCTGGAGCTCCACTTTATTCTCTCTAGTTTCGCTAGCATCAAGGACATTAGGTGGGTTGTCTTGAGCCACTCAGCGATGACTAAAGGCTTTCACCACCCACACCCACACGCTGACCACACCGCTCAACCACCACCACCTCAACATATGATGCAACCAAGATTATTTAATGAAAAATTAGACGAATCTACATAATTCTCTTCTCAAATTTAAGATATGATTGATAATACAATAAATCCATTCTTAAATATAAGATACAATTGATAAAACAATAGGATAAATCGATTCTTAAATCCAAGATTGATAAAAAGATTTAAGATTGGTGGCATCTCCAACCAACTGCAGCCATTTGTAGGAGAGGTTACTTTGGTTGGTGAGCATACAATGTGAGGTCTTTTGAATTTTGCAAGATCCAGAAGGTTAAGAACTGCGAGTTCTTGGTATCAGAAACAGAAGCTGCATCATTGGACTTTGTATGGCGATGCTGGAAGGGTAGATTAGGAGACTGATCACATCTTTGTAAGCAATCATTTGAGGATCCTTCAGAACGGCAAGATTTTTTAGTGTACAGAGCTCTTTAATTTCAAGAGACAAACTTGGCACATACCAATGAGTATGTATTGATAGTCAAATTGGTTCAATGTGCTCAACACCCTCAAGAACAGTGGGATACTTTTAAACATGAAACTCTTCAAGCTGCCAAGGACTACATTGGAGAATGCCCGAAGACAAGGAATGGTTTTGCCTCTGAGGAGACATTGGATAATATCAGTCATGTTGCCAGACTTGCTGGGAATCTGGGCGAGTATACGTCTATTGCATAGGACTAAAGGTTTCCCAAGAGGAGACAAGGAAAGGTATGAGAGAGGCCTCAATGAGGAGGTCTATGGCCACTGCAACCAAGTCCTGAAGAAGCTTCACCGCAAGTCGCCATTTCAGGTTAGCATCATCTGAACAGTATGTGGTTGCCTTGTGTCAGACATGGATAGGTAACGGATTCATTGGCCAAGTACTTGAGCAGTTGCACGTGGCAGATCCTTATTAAGTAGCTCCAAACTGCTGTGTTACAAATAAGAGATGTTGATCCACCCAGTGACAAAAGCTCTCTTTAGGTTACAGAGGCTGTGGCAAAGCTGAAAGTTGGGAAAGCAGTTGTTATTTGCAACATCAGTACAGACCTGTCAAAAGCACACACATTCAATAGCATATTCAGGACCATATAAAAATATTAAATATAAGAATTGCTTTTCATTGTATGAATGAAGACAAGAAAAACAAGACCAAAAACTGGAATATACAGCAATTGTGTGGTCCTATAACAAAAAGAAACATACCGAAAAAAAAAAAAAAAAAAAAAAAAAAAAGTTTGGCAGGCTTTGTTTATAGATGAGGAAAATTTAAGGAAATGAATCTGCCAAAATTAGAGAGAAGAGAAAGGATGCACCATATTAGCTGATAGAATACAAGAGGTAGACATAAGAGATCTGATTGTGTAGTCAGAAAGAGGACCAATAATAAACATGAATGAACAGAGGAAGACTTGATGCACAAGTGATGTCTAGAAATGCAAGTTTACTCATATGAACAGAGGAAGACTTGATGCACGAGTGATGTCTAGAAATGCAAGTTTACTCATATGAACAGAGGAAGACTAGATGCACAAGTGATGTCTAGAAATGCAAGTTTACTCATATGAACAGAGGAAGACTTGATGCACGAGTGATGTCTAGAAATGCAAGTTTACTCATATGAACAGAGGAAGACTTGATGCACAAGTGATGTCTAGAAATGCAAGTTTACTCATATGAACAGAGGAAGACTTGATGCACGAGTGATGTCTAGAAATGCAAGTTTACTCATATGAACAGAGGAAGACTTGATGCACAAGTGATGTCTAGAAATGCAAGTTTGCTCATATGAACAGAGGAAGACTTGATGCACGAGTGATATCTAGAAATGCAAGTTTGCTCATATGAACAGAGGAAGACTTGATGCACGAGTGATATCTAGAAATGCAAGTTTGCTCATATGAACAGAGGAAGACTTGATGCACAAGTGATGTCTAGAAATGCAAGTTTGCTCATATGAACAGAGGAAGACTTGATGCACGAGTGATGTCTAGAAATGCAAGTTTGCTCATATGAACAGAGGAAGACTTGATGCACGAGTGATGTCTAGAAATGCAAGTTTGCTCATATGAACAGAGGAAGACTTGATGCACGAGTGATATCTAGAAATGCAAGTTTGCTCATATGAACAGAGGCACTTGGAATGGATTAGAGAAGAAATGATTTCAGCAAAAACTTCAACTAAAAGTTGGAAAAAATGTCGATATACAGACTGGACACTATGAGCATGGCTCAGGCCATGTACACTACTAGGTAAACAACACACGATCTTGATCGTTTTGAATTTTTATAACCGTCAATGGCATAGCTGGAGAAAAAAAAAAAAAAAAAAAAAAAAAAAAAGGCAAGGTGTACTGGTCAAGATACCTACTGCCAAACCTGATATATATACATGACATTATCAGTCAATGATGATAAAATACTCTTGAAACTACTTTTAATGATAATGATATGAGCCAGATAAAATAGTAAAATAATGCCTGGTGCATCAGTGTAAGAAGCTCATGTGCTGTGCTGTCAAGGGAGGGTGTGCAGTAATAAAGGTGGATACAGCAATTTATCGTTGTACTATACCTGCAGTGAACTTGACGCCGAACCAGACACTCATGGGCATACAGCCGTGGTGGATGACATGCAGCAGTGAAATATGCTCATTCTTCTTATGCAGTACAAAGAAAATCTGAAAAAAAAAGGCAATGACAAATGTTTTTTTCAAGTAGTTAAATTATGTCAAAATA
>NW_026111566.1:417500-499574 GCF_024679095.1 Eriocheir sinensis | reverse complement strand
TTTTTTTAATATATATACCAAACACACAAAAATATTTTAATTTGTATTAAAATAAATATACAAAATGCACATACAATAAGGTAAATTTGTAATGAAATAGATATGCAAAATACATATAAAACAATGTAAATTTGTTTAAAAATATATATACGAATACACATAAAACAACGTATATTTCTATAAAAATATAAATACAAAATACACATAAAACGAAGTAAATACGTATAAAAAATGTATACAAAATACACATAAAATAATGTAAACTCGTATCAAAATAAATAAACAAAATACTAATAAAAGAATGTGTATTTGTATAAATATAAATATACAAAAAACACATAAGATAACGTAAATTGATATAAAACTATATACACAAATACACACAAGTAATTAAATTTGTATGAAAATAGATATACAAAATACTCATAAAATAAGCTAAATTTGAATTGAAATATATATACAAAATACATAAAACAAAGTAAATTTGTATCAAAATATTTATACAAATACACATATAATAACGTAAATTTGTATAAAAATTATAAACATAATACACATTAAATAGTGTAAATACGTATAAAAAATATGTACAAAATACACATATAATCATGTAATTCGTATCAAAATAAATGAACTAAATACCAATAAAATAATGTAAACTTGTATGAGAAAACATAAACAAAATACTTATAAAATACCGCAAATTTCTATAAAAATATATGTACAAAAATGCACATAAAATAAAGTAAATTTGCATAAAAAATATATACACAAAACACACATTAGATAATGTAAATGAGTATAAAAATATGTATACAAAATACCTATGAAACAATCTAAATTCGATTCGAATTAAATTAAGAAGATACCTATAAAATAATGTAATTTTGGATGAAAATATATATAGAAAATACACATAAAATTACCTAAATACAAATACAAATATTCACATCAAATAATTTAAGATTGAATGAAATAAATCTACAAAATAATAAAATATTTGTAGGAAAATATATATACAAAATACAAATAAAATAACTAAAATTTGTAAAAAAATATATAAAATTACGTAAATACAAATACAAATATACACAAAATAATTTAAAATTGAATGAAATAAATATACAAAATAATCATAAAATAAGGTAAATTTGTAATGAAAAATATGTAAAAATACACATAAAATAATATAAATTTGTATGAAAATATATATACAAATACACATAAAATAACACGAATATGTATAAAATTTGTATCAAAATAAATACGAATACGCACAATAAAATAATGTAATTTTTTTTTAAATATATATACAAAATACACATAAAATAATGTAAATACGTAGAAAATATATATACAAAATACTCATAAAATAATGTAAACTCGTATCAAAATAAATAAACAAAATTCCAATAAAAGAATGTATATTTGTAGGAAAATAAATATACAAAATACAAATAAAATAACTAAAATTTGTATAAAAATATATACAAAAATACACAAAAAGAATTTAAGTTTGTTTGAAAATAGATATGCAAAATGCACATAAAATTAGGCAAATTTGTATTGAAATACATATACAAAATATACATAAAATAATGTAAATTTGTATGAATATATATAAACAAATGCACATAAAATAACGTAAATTGGGATAAAATATATATACAAAATATACATTAAATAATGTAAATATGTATAAAATATATATACAAAATACACAAATAATGTTAAATCGTATCAAAATAAATACACAGAATATCAATAAAATAATGTAAATTTCTATGAAAATAAAAATGCAAAATACCTATAAAATAAAGCATATTTTTTATAAAAATACATATACAAAAATACACATTCAATAATTAAATTAGTATTAAAATTAATATACAAAATGCACATAGTATCAGATAAATTTTTATTAAAAAATATGCAAAATACACATAAAACAATGTAAATTTGTTTCAAAATATATATACGAATACACATAAAATAACGTAGATTTTTTTAGAAATATATATACAAAATACACTTGAGATGCTGTAAATACGTATAAAAAATATATATACAAAATAGACATTAAATAATGTAAATTCGTGTCAAAATAACTAAACAAAATATCAATAAAAGAATGTGTATTTGTATGTAAATAGATATAAAAAATACACATAAAATAACATAAATTTATATAAAACTATATACAAAAATACACAAAATATTTTAAATTTGTTTGAAAATAAATATACAAAATACACATAAAATTAGGTAGATTTGTATTGAAATACATATACAAAACACACAAAAAATAATGTAAATTTGAATGAAAATACATAAACAAATACACTTAAAATAACGTAAATTTGTATAAAATATATATACAAAATACCTATTAAGTAATGTAAATGTGTATAAAAAAATATATATACAAAACCCAAATAGAATAATGTAAAATAGTATCAAAATAGATACACAGAATATTAATAAAATAATGTAAATTTGTATGAAAATAAAGAAGAAAAATACCCATAAAATAACGCATTTTTTTATTAATATATATATACCAAAATACATATAAAAAAATAAAATTTGTATTAAAATAAATATATAAAATGCACATACAATAAGGTAAACTTATATTGAAATAGATATACAAAATATAAACAAATATAAATTTGTTTCAAAATATATATACGAATACACATAAAATAACGTAGATTTCTATGAAAATATATATACAAAATACACATAAAATGTAGTAGATACGAATAAAAAAAATTATACAAAATACACATAAAATAATGTAATTTCGTATCAAAATAAATAAACAATATTGTGTATTTGTATAAATATAAATATACAAAATACACATTAAATAACGTAAATTTATATAAAACTATGTACTAAAATAAACAAAAATAGCTAAATTTGTATGAAAATAGATATACAAATTACACATAAAATAAGCTAAATTTGATTTGAAATATATATATATATATATATATATATATATATATATATATATATATATATATATATATATATATATATATATATATATATATAGAAACTTGCATAAAAATATATATATAAAACCCACATTAAATAATGTAAATGCGTATAACAACATGTATACAAAATACCTTTGAAATAATCTAAACTCGAATCGAATTAAATTAACAAAATACCAATAAAATAATGTAATTTTGGATGAAAATATATATAGAAAATACACATAAAATAACCTAAACACAAATACATTGCATGAAATAAATATATAAAATAAACATAAAATGAGATAAATTTGTAATGATATATATGTAAAAATACACATGAAATAATATAAATTTATATGAAAATATATATTCAAATACACATAAAATAACATGAATTTGTATAAAATTTATATCAAAATAATGTGAATTTTTATTAAAAAATGTATACAAAATACACATAAAATAATGTAAAAACGTAAAAAAATATATATACAAAATACACAAAAAGTAATGGAAATTCGTATCAAAATAAATCAACAAAATTGCAATAAAAGAATGTATATTTGTAGGAAATTATATATACAAAATACAAATAAAATAACTAAAATTTGTATAAAAATATATACAAAATTACACAAAAATTATTAAAATTTGTTTGAAAATAGATATGCAAAATACACATAAAATTAGGCAAATTTGTATTGTAATACATATACAAAACACACATAAAATAACGTAAATTTGTATGAAAATATATAAACAAATACACATAAAATAACGTAAATTTGGATAAAATATATATAATCATGTAATTCGTATCAATATAAATGAACAAAATACCAATAAAATAATGTAAATTTGTATGAGAAAACATATACAAAATACTCATAAAATAACGCAAATTTCTATAAAAACATATGTACAAAAAAGCACATAAAATTAAGTAAATTTGCATAAAAAATATATATACAAAACACACATTAGATAATGTAAATGAGTATAAAAATATGTATACAAAATACCTATGAAAAAATCTAAATTCGTATCGAGTTAAATTAAGAAAATACCTATAAAATAATGTAATTTTGGAGGAAAATATATATAAAAAATACACATAAAATTCCTTAAATACAAATGCAAATATACACATAAAATAATTTAAGTTTGAATGAAATAAATATACAAAATAATTATAATATAAGGTAGATTTGTAATGAAAAATATGTAAAAATACACATAAAATAATATAAATTTGTATGAAAATATATAAACAAATACATATAAAATAACATGAATTTGTATAATTTTTTTATCAAAATAAACACGAATACACACAATAAAATAATATAAACTATTATTAAAATGTATATACAAAATACACATAAAATAATGTAAATATGTAAAAAAAATATATATAAAAAATACACATAAAATAATATAAACTCGTATCAAAATAAATAAAAAAATTTCCAATAAAAGAATGTATATTTGTAGGAAAATATATATATAAAATACAAATAAAATATATACAAAAAAAAAAAATCATTTAAATTTGTTTGAAAATAGATATGCAAAATACACATAAAATTAGGCAAATTTGTAATGAAATACATATACAAAATACACATAAAATAATATACATTTGAATGAAAATATATGAACAAATACACATAAAATAACGTAAATTTGGAAAAAAATATATATACAATATATACATTAAATAATGGAAATATGTATAAAAATATATATACAAAATACACATAGAATAATGTTAAATTGTATCAAAATAAATAAACAATATCAATAAAATAATGTAAATTTGTATGAAAATACATATGCAAAATTCCCATATAATAATCCATTTTTGCATAAAAATATATATACAAAAATACACATGAAATAATGAAATTTGTATTGAAATATATATACAAAATGCACATACAATAAAGTAAATTTGTATTGAAATAGATAAGCAAAATACACATCAATAATGTAAATTTGTATCAAAATATATATACGAATACACATAAAATAGAGTAAATTTCTATGAAAATATACATACAAAATACATATAAAATGATGTAAATAGTATAAGAATATATATACCAAATACACCTAAAATAATGTAAATTCGTATCAAAATAAATAAACTAAATTCCGATAAAATTACGTATATTTGAAGGGAAAAAATATACAAAATACACATAAAATAACGAAAATTTGTATAAAAACATATCCAAAAAAAAAAATCAATTTGTATGAAAATAGATATACAATATACACATATAATTAGTTAAATTTTTCTTTATTTACATGTACAAAATACACATAAAATAATGTAAATTTATATGAAATGAAAACAAATACACATAAACTAACGTACATTTGTCTAAAATATATATACAAAATACACATAGAATAATGTAAAATCGTATCAAAATAAATACACAGAAAATCCATAAAATAATGTAAATTTGTATGAAAATAAAGATGCAGAATACCCATAAAATAAAGCATATTTTTATAAAAATATATATACAAAAATACACATTCAATACTTAAATTTGTATTGAAAAAATATGCAAAATACACATAAAACAATGAAAATTTGTTTGAAAATGTATATACGAATACACATTAAATAACGTAGATTTCTATAGAAATATATATACAAAATATACTTGAGATGATGTAAATACGCATAAAATATATATACAAAATAGACATTAAATAATGTAAATTCGTGTCAAAATCAATAAACAAAATATCCATAAAAGAATGTCTATTTGTATGAAAATATATATACAAAATACACATAAAATAACGTAAATTTGTAAAAAACTATATACAAAAATACACAAAAATAATTTAAATTTGTTTGAAAATAAATATACAAAATACACATAAAATTAGGGAAATTTGTATTGAAATACATATACAAAATACACATAAAATAATGTAAATTTGAATGAAAATACATAAACAAATACTCTTAAAATAACGTAAATTTTTTTAAAATATATATACAAAATACACATTAAAAAATGTAGATATGTATAAAAAAATATATACAAAACCCAAATAGAATAATGTAAAATCGTATCAAAATAAATACACAGAATATTAATAAAATAATAAAAATTTGTATGAAAATAAACAAACATAATACCCATAAAATAACGCATTTTTTTTATGAAAATATATATACCAAAATACACATAAAAAAATTAAATTTGTATTAAAATAAATATGCAAAATGCACATACAATAAGGTAAATTTGTATTGAAATAGATATGCAAAATACATATAAAACAATGTAAATTTGTTTCAAAATATATATACGAATACACATAAAATAACGTAGATTTCTATAAAAATATATAAAATACACATAAAATGAAGTAAATGCGTATAAAAAATGTATACAAAATACGTTAAATGTAAATTCGTATAAAATAAATAAACAAAATGCCAATAAAAATGTGTGTATAAATGTAAATATAAATATACATAAAATAACAATTTATATTAAACTATGCAAAATACACCAAGTAGCTAAATTTGTATGAAATAGATATACAAAATACACATAAATAAGCTATATTTGAATTGAAATATATATATATATATATATATATATATATATATATATATATATATATATATATATATATATATATATATATATATATATATATATATATATATATATATATATATATATATATATATATATATATATATATATATATATATATATATATATATATATATATATATAGAGAGAGAGAGAGAGAAAATACATCAAATAATGTAAATTTGTATCAAAATATTTATTCAAATACATATATAATAACGTAAATTTGTATAAAAACACATAAACAAAATAAACATGAAATAATGTAAATACGTATAAAAAAAATATGTACAAATTACACATATAATCACGTATTTCGTATCAAAATAAATAAACAAAATACCAATAATATAATATAAATCTGTATGAGAAAACATATACAAAATACACATAAAATAAAGTAAATTTGCATTAATATATATATTATATATATATATATATATATATATATATATATATATATATATATATATATATATATATATATATATATATATATATATACACACATATATATATATATATATATATATATATATATATATATATATATATATATATATATATATATATATATAACACATTAAATAAAGTAAATGCGTATAAAAAAATGTATACAAAATACCTTTGAAATAATCTAAATTCGTATCGAATTAAATTAACAAAATACCAATACAATAATGTAATTTTGGATGAAAATATATATATAGAAAATACACATAAAATAACCTAAATACAAATACAAATATACACATCAAATAATTTAAAATTGCATGAAATGAATATATGAAATAAACATAAAGTAAGGTAATTTGTAATGAAATATATGTAAAAATACACATAAAAAATGTAAATTTGTATGAAAATATATATTCAAATACACATAAAATAACATGAATTTGTATAAAATATGTATCAAAATATATACGAATGCACACAATAAAATAACATAAATTTTTATGAAAGTATATATACTAAATACACATACAATAATGTTAATACGTAGAAAAATATATATATACAAAATACACATAAAGTAATGTAAATTCGTATCAAAATAAATAAACAAAATTGCAATAAAAAGAATGTATATTTGTAGGAAAAGATATATACAAAATACAAAAAAATAGCTAATATTTGTATATAAATATATACAAAAATATGCAAAAATAATTCAAATTTGTTTGAAAATAGTTATGCAAAATACACATAAAATTAGGCAAATTTGTATTGAAATACATGTACAAAACACACATAAAATAATGTAAATTTGTATGAAAATTTATAAACAAATACACGTAAAATTACGAAAATTTGAATAAAATATATATATACAAAATATACATTAAATGATGTAAATTTGTATAAAAATATATATACAAAATACACATAAAATAATGTTAAATCGTATCAAAAGAAATAAGCAGAATATCAATAAAATAATGTAGATTTGTAAGAAAATAAAGAAGCAAAATACTCATATAATAACGCATATTTGTATAAAAATATATATAGAAAAATACATATAAAATAATTAAATTTGTATTAAAATAAATATACAAAATGCACATACAATAAAGTAAATTTTTATTGAAATAGATATGCAAAATACACATCAATAATGTAAATTTGTATCAAAATATATTTACGAATATTCAATAAATAGAGTAAATTTCTATGAAAATATACAAACAAAATAGATATAAAATGAAGTAAATAAGTATAAAAATATATATACTAAATATACCTCAAATAATGTAAATTAGTATCAAAATAAATAAACAAAATTCCGATAAAAGATCGTATATTTGTAGGAAAATAAATATACAAAATACACATAAAATAACGATTTTTTTTTTAAATATATACAAAAATACACAAAAATAATTTCAATTTGTATGAAAATAGATATACAAAATACACATATAATTAGTTAAATTTATATTTAAATACATGTAAAAATACACATAAAATAATGTAAATTTGTATGAAATGAAAACAAATACACATAAAGTAACATACATTTGTATAATATATATATACAAAATACACAGAATAATGTAAAATCGTATCAAAATAAATACACAGAATATTAATAAAATAATAAAAATTTGTATGAAAATAAACAAACAAAATACCCATAAAATAACGCATTTTTTTATGAAAATATATATTCCAAGATACACATAAAAAATTTAAATTTGTATTAAAATAAATATGCAAAATGCACATACAATAAGGTAAATTTGTATTGAAATAGATATGCAAAATACATATAAAACAATGTAAATTTGTTTCAAAATATATATACGAATACACATAAAATAACGTAGATTTCTATAAAAATATATATACAAAATACACATAAATAAAAGTAAATGCGTATAAAAAATGTATACAAAATACACATAAAATAATGTAAATTCATGTAAAAATAAATAAACAAAGTACCAATAAAAGGAATGTGTGTTTGTATAAATATAAATATACAAAATGCACATAAAATAACATGAATTTATGTTAGGCTATATACAAAATACAAAAGTAGGCTAAATTTGTGTGAAAATGATATACAAGATGCTATTTGAATGAAATATATATATATATATATATATATATATGTATGTATATATATATATATATATATATATATATATATATATATATATATATATATATATATATATATATATATATATATATATATATATATATATATATATATATATATACATAGACACATAAAATAAGCTATATTTGAATTGATATGGAGAGAGAGCAGGCAGAATACAACAACTAATGTAAATTTGTATCAAAATATTTATTCAAATACATATATAATAACGTAAATTTGTATAAAAACACATAAACAAAATAAACATGAAATAATGTAAATACGTATAAAAAAATATGTACAAATTACACATATAATCACGTATTTCGTATCAAAATAAATAAACAAAATACCAATAATATAATATAAATCTGTATGAGAAAACATATACAAAATACACATAAAATAAAGTAAATTTGCAGAAATATAAATAAATATATATATATATATATATATATATATATATATATATATATATATATATATATATATATATATATACATACATATATATATATATATATATATATATATATATATATATATATATATATAAATAAATATAGAAAAAAAATGTATACAAAATACACACACATAATAATCTAAATTCGTATCAGATTATATTAACAAAAATACCAATACAATAATGTAATTTTGGATGAAAATATATATATAGAAAATACACATAAATAACCTAAATACAAATACAAATATACACATCAAATAATTTAAATTGCATGAAATGAATATATAAATAAACATAAAAGTAAAGGTAATTTGTAATGAAATATATGTAAAAATACACATAAAAATGTAAATTTGTATGAAATATATATTCAAATACATAAAATAACATGAATTTGTATAAAATTTTTATCAAAATATATACGAATGCACACAATAAAATAACATAAATTTTTATGAAAGTATATATACAAAATACACATAAAATAATGTAAATACGTAGAAAAATATATATATACAAAATACACATAAAGTAATGTAAATTCGTATCAAAATAAATAAACAAAATTGCAATAAAAGAATGTATATTTGTAGGAAAAGATATATACAAAATACAAAAAAATAGCTAATATTTGTATATAAATATATACAAAAATATGCAAAAATAATTCAAATTTGTTTGAAAATAGTTATGCAAAATACACATAAAATTAGGCAAATTTGTATTGAAATACATGTACAAAACACACATAAAATAATGTAAATTTGTATGAAAATTTATAAACAAATACACGTAAAAATTACGAAAATTTGAATAAAATATATATATATATACAAAATATACATTAAATGATGTAAATTTGTATAAAAATATATATACAAAATACACATAAAATAATGTTAAATCGTATCAAAAGAAATAAGCAGAATATCAATAAAATAATGTAGATTTGTAAGAAAATAAAGAAGCAAAATACTCATATAATAACGCATATTTGTATAAAAATATATATAGAAAAATACATATAAAATAATTAAATTTGTATTAAAATAAATATACAAAATGCACATACAATAAAGTAAATTTTTATTGAAATAGATATGCAAAATACACATCAATAATGTAAATTTGTATCAAAATATATTTACGAGTATTCAATAAATAGAGTAAATTTCTATGAAAATATACAAACAAAATAGATATAAAATGAAGTAAATAAGTATAAAAATATATATACTAAATATACCTCAAATAATGTAAATTAGTATCAAAATAAATAAACAAAATTCCGATAAAAGATCGTATATTTGTAGGAAAATAAATATACAAAATACACATAAAATAACGATTTTTTTTAAATATATGCAAAAATACACAAAAATAATTTCAATTTGTATGAAAATAGAAATACAAAATACAATTAATGTAAATTTTATTTAAATACAGATTCAAAATACACATAAAATAGGGATATTTGTATGAAATGAAAACAAATATACACAGAATAACATACATTTGTATTAAAATATATATACAAAATACACATACAATAAGGTAAATTTGTATTGAAAAAAATACAAAATACATAAAATAATGTAAATTTGTATAAAATATATATATGAATACACATAAAATAACGTAGATTTCTAAAGAAATATATATACAAAATACACTTTAAGTGATGTAAATATGAATAAAAATATAGATAAAAAATACACATTAAATAATGTACATACGTATAAAAAAAAGTACCAAATTCACATATAATAATGTAATTATTATCAAAATAAATAAGCGAATAATAAAATAATGTAAATTTGTATGAGAAAACATATACAAAATACACATAAAATAACGCAAATTTCTATAGAAATATATGTACAAAAATGCACATAAAACTAATTTGCATAAAAATATATATACAAAACACACATTACATAATGTAAATGAGTATAAAAATATGTATACAAAATACCTATGAAATAATCTAGATTCGTGTCGAATTAAATTAAGAAAATAACAATAAAATAATGTAATTTTGGATGAAAATATATATAGAAAATACACATAAAATAACCTAAATACAAATACAAATATACACATAAAATAATTTAAAATTGAATGAAATAAATATACAAAATAAACATAAAATAAGGTAAATTTGTAATGATATATATGTAAAAATACACAAAAAATTATATGAAATTGTATGAAAATATATATACAAATACACATAAAATAACATGAATTTGTATAAAATTTGTATCAAAATATATACGAATACACACAATAAAATAACGTAAATTTTTATGAAAATGTATATACAAAATACACATAAAATAATTTAAATACGTAGAAAAATATATATACAAAATACACATAAAATAATGTAAATTCGTATCAAAATAAATAAACAAAATTCCAATAAAAGAATGTATATTTGTAGGAAAATATATATACAAAATACAAATAAAATAACCAAAATTTGTATAAAAATATATACAAAAATACACAAAAATAAATTAAATTTGTTTGAAAATAGATATGCAAAATACACATAAAATTAGGCAAATTTGTATTGAAATACATATACAAAATACACATAAAATAATGTAAATTTGTATGAAAATATATAAACAAATACACATAAAATAACGTAAATTTGTATAAAATATATTTGCAAGATACACATTAAATAATGTAAATATGTATAAAAAAATATATACAAAAAACAAATAGAATAATGTAAAATCGTATCAAAATAAATACACAGAATATTAATAAAATAATGTAAATTTGTATGAAAATAAAGATGCAAAATTCCCATAAAATAGCGCATTTTTTATAAAAATATATATACCAAAATACACATAAAATATTTAAATTTGTATTGAAATAAATATACAAAATGCACATACAATAAGGTAAATTTGTATTGAAAGAGATATGCAAAAATACATATAAAACAATGTAAATTTGTTTCAAAATATATACACGAATACACATAAAATAACGTATATATATATATATATATATATATATATATATATATATATATATATATATATATATATATATATATATATATATATATATATATATATATATATATATAGATATATATATATATATATATATATAGATATATATACAAAATACACTTAAAATTAAGTTAAAACGTGTAAAAAAATGTATACAAAATACACATAAAATAATGTAAACTCGAATCAAAGTAAATAAATAAAATACCAATAAAAGAATGTGTATTTGTATAAATATAAGTATACAAAATACACATAAAATAACGTAAATTTGTATAAAACTATATACAAAAATACACAAAAGTATTTAAATTTGTATGAAAATAGATATACAAAATACACATAAAATAAGCTAAATTTGTATTGAAATATATATACAAAATACATAAAATAATGTAAATTTGTATCAAAATATTTATACAAATACACATATAATAACGTAAATTTGTATAAAAATATATAAACAAAATACTCATTAAATACTTTAAATACGTATAAAAAATATGTACAAAATACACATAATAATATAATTCGTATCAAAATAAATAAACAAAATAACAATAAATTAATGTAAATTTGTAAGAGAAAACATATACAAAATACACATAAAATAACGCAAATTTCTATAAAAATATATGTACAAAAATGCACGTAAAATAAAGTAAATTTGCATAAAAATGTATACAAAACACACATTAAATAATGTAAAAATGTATAAAAATATGTATACAAAATACCTATGAAATAATCTAAATTGGTATCGAATTAAATAACAAAATACCAATAAAATAATGTAATTATGGATGAAAATATATATAGAAAATACACATAAAATAACCTAAATACAAATACAAATATACACATAAAATAATTAAAATTGAATGAAATAAATATACAAAATAAACATAAAATAAGTAAAATTTGTAATGAAATATATGTAGAAAATACACATAAAATACTGTCAATATGTATGAAAATATATATACAAAAACACATGAAATTACATGAATTTGTATAAAAATATATATTCAAGATAAACATTAAATAAGGTAAATGCGTATAAAAATATATATACAAAGAACATATAAAATAATGTAAATTCGTATCAAAATAAATCAAGAGAATACAAATAAAATAATATATATATGAATGCAAATAAATTTACAAAATACACATAACATAACTAAAAAAATAAATTAAAATATATAAAAAAATACCCAGAAAAAATTTGAATTTGTATGAAAATAGATTTACAAAATACACATAAAACTAGGTAAATTTCTTTTGAAATATATATACAATATACCCATAAAATATTGTAAATTTGTGTCAAAATATATAAACAAAAACACATAAAATAATGTAAATTTGTATAAAATATATATACAAAATGCACATTATATAATGGAAAAATGTATAAAAAATATATACAAAATACACATAAAAAAAATGTAAAATCGTATCAAAATAAATTAGCAGAATATCAATAAAATAATGTAAATTTCTATGAAAATAAAGATGCAAAATACCCATGAAATAACGGATATTTGTATAAAAATATATATACAAAAATACACACAAAATAATTAAATTTGTATTAAAATAAATATACAAAATGCACGTACAATAAGGTAAATTTGTATTGAAATAGATATGCAAAATACACATCAAATAAAGTAAATTTCAATGAAAATATATATACAAAATACACATAAAATTATGTAAATACGTATAAAAATATATATACAAAATACACCTAAAATAAGGTAAATTCGTCTCAAATTCAATAAATTAAATTTCAATAAAAGAATGTATATATGTAGGAAAATAAATATACAAAATAATACAAATACAAATACACACATAAAATAATTTAAAATTGAATGAAATCAATATACAAAATAAACATAAAATAAGGTAAATTTGTAATGAAATATATGTACAAAATACAAATAAAATAATGTAAATTTTTATGAAATATATACAAATACACATAAAATAACATGAATTTGTATAAAAATATATATTCAAAATAAACATTAAATAATGTAAATGCGTATAAAAATATATATACAAAGTACAAATATAATAATGTAAATTCGTATCAAAATAAATAAAAAAAATACCAATAAAATAATATATATTTGGATGAAAATAAACTTACAAAATACACATAACATAAGTAAAATTTGTATTAAAATATATACAAAAATAACCAGAAATAATTTGAGTTTATATGAAAATAGATATACAAAATACACATAAAACTAGGTAGATTTTTTTTTTAAATATATATACAAAATACCCGTAAAATATTGTAAATTTTTGTCAAAATATATCAACAAATACTCAAAAAATAACGTAAATTTGTATAAAATATATAAAAAATCCATATTAAATAATGGAAAAGTGTATAAAAATATATATACAAAATACACATAGAATAATGTAAAATCGTATCAAAATAAATGAACAGAGTATCAATAAAATAATGTAACTTTCTATGAAAATAAAGATCCAAAATACATATCAAATAACGCTTATTTGTATAAAAATATATATACAAAAAACACACCAAATAATTAAATTTGTATTAAAATAAATATACAAAATGCACATACAATAAGGTAAATTTGTATTGAAATAGATATGCTAAATACACATCAAATAATGAAGATTTGTATTAAAATATTTATATGAAAAAACATAAAATAACGTAAATTTCTATTAAAATATACATAGAAATACACATAAAATGATGTAAATACGTATAAAAATATATATACAAAACGCACCTAAAATAAGGTAAATTCATATCAAATTCAATAAACTAAATTTCAAGAAAAGAATGTATATATGTAGGAAAATAAAGATACAAAATTATATGTATAATAACTACAATTTGTATAAAAATACATACAAAAATACACAAAAATAATTTCAATTTGTATGAAAATAGAAATACAAAATACACATAAAATTAGATAAATTTGTATTGAAATACATATACAAAATACATATAAAATAATGTAGATTTGTATGAAAATATATAAACAAATAGACAAAAAGTAACGTATATATGTATAAAATATATATAGAAAATGCACATTAAATAATGTAAATATGTAAAACAAAATATATACAAAATACACATAGAACAATGTAAAATCGTATCAAAATAAATACACAGAATATCAATAAAATAATGTAAAATTGTATGAAAATAAAGATTCAAAATACCCATAAAAAAAGCAAATATTTATAAAAATATATATACAAAAATGCACATCAAATAATTAAATTTGTATTAAAATAAATATAAAAAATACACATACAATATGGTAAATTTGTATTGAAATAGATATGAAAAACAAACATGAAAAAACGTAAGTTTGTTGCAATATATATATCCGAATAAACATAAAAAAACGTAAATTTCTATAAAAATATATATAAAAAATACACATAAAATGATGTAAATACGTATAAAAATATATGTACAAAATACACATAAAATAATGTAAATTCGTACCAAAATAAATAAACAAAATACCTATAGAAGAATGTGAATTTGTATGAAAATAAATAAAGAAAATACACATAAAATAACGAAAATTTGTATAAAACTATATACAAAAATACACAAGAGTAATTTAAATTTGTATGAAAGTAGATATACAAAATATATAAAAAAAAATAAACTAAATTTGTATTGAAATATATATAAAAAATACATAAAATAGTGTATATTTGTATCAAAATAATTAAACAAAGACGCATAAAATAGCGTAAATTTGTTTTAAAATATATAAACAAAATACACATTAAATAATGAAAATACGTATACAAAATGTATACAAAATACACGTATAATAATGTAAATTCGTATCAAAATACATAAACAAAATAATAATAAAAAAAAATGTAAATTTGTATGAAAAAATATATACAAAATACACATAAAATAACGCAAATTTCTATAAAAATATATGTACAAAAACACACATCAAATACCTTAAATTTGTATGGAAATAAATATACAAAATACACTTAAAATAAGGCAAATTTGTAATAAAAAAGTAAAGAATACACTTAAAATAATGTAGATTTGTATAAAAACAACAACACAAATGCACATAAAATGAAGTAAAATTGTATAAAAAATATATATACAAAGCACACATTAAATAATGTAAATGCGTGTAAAAATATGTATAGAAAATACACATTAATTAATCTAAATTCGTATCGAAATAAATAAACAAAATACCAATAAAATAATGTAATTTTGAATTAAAATATATATAGAAAATACACATAAAATAACGTAAGTACAAATAAATATATACACATAAATTAATTTGAATTTCAATGAAAATAAATAAAAAAATAAACATAAAATAAGGCAAATTTGTAATGAAATATATATACAAAATACACATAAAATAATGTAGATATGTTTCAAAATATATATACGAATACATATAAAATAACGTAGATTTCTATAGAAATATATATACAAAATACACATGATATTATGTAAATACGTATAAAAATATGTACACAAAATACACATTAAATAATGTAAATTCGTGTCATAATAAATAAACAAAATATCAATAAAAGAATTTGTATTTGTATGAAAATACATATACAAAATACACATAAAATAACGTAAATTTGTATAAAACCATATACAAAAATACACAAAAATAGTTTAAATTTGTATGAAAATAAATATACATAAAACACATAAAATTAGGTAAATTTGTATTGAAATACATATACAAAATACACATAAAACAATGTAAATTTGAATGAAAATATATAAACAAATACACTTAAATTAACGTAAATTTGTATAAAATATATATACAAAATACTCATTAAATAATGTAAATATGTATAAAAAAAAATATACAAAACACAAATAGAAAAATGTAAAATCGTATCAAAATAAATACACAGAATATTAATAAAATAATGTAAATTTGAATGAAAATAAAGATGCAAAATAACGCATTTTTTTTAAATATATATACCAAAATACATATAAAATATTTAAATTTGTATTACAATAAATATACAAAATGCACATACAATAAGGTAAATTTGTGTTGAAATAGATATTCAAAATACATATAAAACAATGTACATTTGTTTCAAAATATATATACGAATACACATAAAATAACGTAGATTTCTATAAATATATATATATATATATATATATATATATATATATATATATATATATATATATATATATATATATATATATATATATATATATATATATATATATATATATATATATATATATATATATATACAAAATACACATAAATTAAGTAAATACGTATAAGACAATGTATACAAAATACACATAAAATAATGTAAATTCGTATCAAAATAAATAATCAAAATACCAATAAAAGAATGTGTATTTGTATAAATATAAATATACAAAATACACATAAAATAACGTAAAATTGTGTAAAACTATATACAAAAATAAACAAAAATAATAAAATTTGTATGCAAATATATATACAAAAGACACATAAAATAGGCTAAATTTGTATTGAAATAAATATACAAAATACATAAAATAATGAAAATTTGTATTAGAATATTTATTCAAATACACATATAATAAAATAAATTTGTATAAAAATATACAAACAAAATACAAATTAAATAATGTAAATACGTATAAAAAATATGTACGTAATGTAAAAATTTATAAAAAAAAAGATGCAAAATACCCATAAAATAACTCATATTTACACATAAAATAATTAAATTTGTATTAAAATAAATATACAAAATACACAAACAATAAGGTAAATTTGCATTGAAACAGATATGCAAAATACAAATAAAATAATGTAAATTTGTATCAAAATTTATACGAATACACACAATAAAATAACGTAAATTATTAAGAAAATATATATACAAAATACACATAAAATAATGTAAATACGTAGAAAAATATATATACAAAATATACATAAGATAATGTAAACTCGTATCAAAATAAATAAACAAAATTCCACTAAAAGAATGTATATTTGTAGAAAAATATATATACAAAATAAAAATCAAATAGAAAAAATTTGTATAAAAATATATACAAAAATACACAAAAATAGTTTAAATTTGTTTGAAAATAGATATGCAAAATACACATAAAATTAGGTAAATCTGTATTGAAATACATATACAAAATACACATAAAATAATGTAAATTTGTATGAAAATATATAAACAAATACACATAAAATAACGTAAATGTCCATAAAATATATATACAAAATATACAATAAATAATGTAAATTTGTATAAAAATATATATACAAAATACACATAGAATAATGTAAAATCGTAGCAAAATAAATAAACAGAATATCAATAAAATAATGTAAATTTGTATGAAAATAAAGATGCAAAATACCGATATAATAACGCATATTTGTATAAAAATATACTTACAAAAAAACACATAAAATAATTAAATTTGTATTAAAATAGATATACAAAATGCACATACAATATAGTAAATTTGTATTGAAATAGATATGCAAAATACATATCAATAATGTAAATTTATATAAAAATATTTTATGTGTATTTTGTATATGTTTCCTCATACAAATTTACATTATCTTATGGGTATTTTGTTTATTTATTTTGATACGAATTACATTATTATATGTGTATTTTGTACAAATTTTTTATACGTATTTACATTATTTAATGAGTATTTTGTTGATATATTTTTATACAAATTCACTTTATTATATGTGTATTTTTATAAATATTTTGATACAAATTTACATTATTTTATGTACTGTGTATATATATTTCAATTCAAATTTAGCTTATTTTATGTGTATTTTGTATATCTATTTTCATACAAATTTAATTACTTTTGTGTATTTTTGTGTATAGTTTTATACAAATTTACGTTTTTTAATGTGTATTTTGTATATTTATATTTATACAAATACACATTCTTATATTTTTATTTTATATATATTTTTATATAAATTTTCTTTATTTTATGTGTATTTTGTATATTTATTTTCTTACAAATATACGTTCTTTTTTCAGAATTTTGTTTATTTATTTTGATACGAATTTACATTATTTTAGGTGTATTTGGTATATATTTTTATACTTATTTATATCATTTTATATGTATTTTGTATGTATATTTTCATAGAAATTTATTCTATTTTATGTGTATTCGTATATATATTTTGATACAAATTTACATTATTTATGTGTATTTTGCATATCTATTTCAATATAAATTTACTTTATTGTATGTGCATTTTGTATATTTATTTTAATACAAATTAGATTATTTTATGTGTATTTTTGTATATATATTTTTATGAAAATATGCGTTATTATATGGGTATTTTGCATCTTTATTTTCATACAAATTTACATTATTTTATTGATATTCTGTTTATTTATTTTGATACGATTTAACATTATTCTATGTGTATTTTGTATATATTTTTTTATACATATTTACATTATTTAATGTTTATTTTGTATATATATTTTATCCAAATTTACGTTATTTTATGTGTATTTATTTATATATTTTCATACAAATTTACATTATTTTATGTGTATTTTGTATAAGTATTTCAATACAAATTTTGCCTAATTTTATGTGTATTTTGCATATCTATTTTTGTATATATATTTTTATACAAATTTTAGTTATTTTATTCGTATTTTACACACCTAAAATAATGTAAATTCGTATCAAAATAAATAAACAAAATTCCGATAAAAGAACGTATATTTGGAGGAGAATAAATATACAAAATACACATAAAATAACGAAAATTTGTATAAAAATATATACAAAAAAAAAGATGGAAAATACCCATAAAATAACTCATATTTACACATAAAATAATTAAATTTGTATTAAAATAAATATACAAAATACACACACAATAAGGTTAATTTGCATTGAAACAGATATGCAAAATACAAATAAAATAATGTAAATTTGTATCAAAATTTATACGAATACTCACAATAAAATAACGTAAATTATTAAGAAAATATATATACAAAATACACATAAAATAATGTAAATACGTAGAAAAATATATATACAAAATATACATAAGATAATGTAAACTCGTATCAAAATAAATAAACAAAATTCCACTAAAAGAATGTATATTTGTAGAAAAATATATATACAAAATACAAATCAAATAACTAAAATTTGTATAAAAATATATACAAAAATACACAAAAATAGTTTAAATTTGTTTGAAAATAGATCTGCAAAATTCACATAAAATTAGGTAAATCTGTATTGAAATACATATACAAAATACACATAAAATAATGTAAATTTGTATGAAAATATATAAACAAATACACATAAAATAACGTAAATGTCCATAAAATATATATACAAAATATACAATAAATAATGTAAATTTGTATAAAAATATATATACAAAATACACATAGAATAATGTAAAATCGTATCAAAATAAATAAACAGAATATCAATAAAATAATGTAAATTTGTATGAAAATAAAGATGCAAAATATCCATAAAGTAACGTATATTTGTATAAATATATATATATATATATATATATATATATATATATATATATATATATATATATATATATATATATATATATATATATATATATATATATATTTTTTTTTTTACAGCAAAGGAGACAGCTCAAGGGCACAAAAAGTAAACATTAATAAAAAAGCGCGCTACTCGCTGCTCCTAAAAAGAATCCAAAGAGGTGGCCGAAAGATAGGTCAGTTTCGGGAGGAGAGGTGTCCTGATACCCTCCTCTTGATAGAGTTCAAGTCGTAGGCAGGAGGAAATACAGATGAAGGAAGATTGTTCCAGAGTTTACCAGCGTGAGGGATGAAAGAGTGAAGATGCTGGTTAACTCTTGCATAAGGGGTTTGGATAGTATAGGGATGATCATGAATAGAATGTCGTGTGCTGCGGGGCCGCGGGAGGGGGTGAGGCATGCAGTTAGCAAGTTCAGAAGAGCAGTCAGCGTGGAAATATCGATAGAAGATAGAAAGAGAGGCAACATTGCGGCGGAATTTAAGAGGTAGAAGACTATCAGTATGAGGAGGAGAGCTGATGAGACGAAGAGCCTTTGCCTCCACTCTGTCCAGAAGAGCTGTGTGAGTGGAGCCCCCCCACACATGAGATGCATACTCCATACGAGGGCGGACAAGGCCCCTGTATATGGACAGCAACTGTGCAGGGGAGAAGAACTGGCGGAGACGGTACAGAACGCCCAGCCTCGAGGAAGCTGATTTAGTAAGAGATGAGATATGAAGTTTCCAGTTGAGATTTTGAGTTAAGGATAGACCGAGGATGTTTAGTGTTGAGGAAGGTGATAGCTGGGTGTTGTCAAAGAATAGGGATAGTTGTTTGGAAGATTGTGTCGAGTGGATAGGTGGAGAAACTGTGTTTTGAGGCGTTGAAGGACACCAGGTTCTTCTTGCCCCAATCGGAAATAAGAGTAAGGTCTGAGGCTAAGCGTTCTGCAGCCTCCAGCCTTGAGTCGTTAAGTTCCTGAAGGGTGGGTCTTCTATTAAAGAAGTTGAATAATGCAGAGTGGAATCATCGGCGTAGGAATGGATAGGACAGTTCGTTTTGGAAAGAAGATCATCAATGAACAACAGAAAAAGAGTGGGAGATAGGACAGAACCCTGTGGGACACCACTGTTAATAGATTTAGGCGAAGAACAGTGACCGTCTACCACGGCAGAAATAGAACGGTCAGAAAGGAAACTGGAGATAAAGGTACAGAGAGAAGGATAGAAACCGTAGGAGGGTAGTTTAGAAAGCAAAGATTTGTGCCAGACCCTATCAAAAGCTTTTGATATGTCCAGCGCAATAGCAAAAGTTTCACCGAAACGGCTAAGAGAGGATGACCAAGAGTCAGTTAAGAAGGCTAGGAGATCACCAGTCCCTTGCGGAACCCATACTGGCGATCAGATAGAAGGTCAGAAGTGGAAAGGTGCTTTTGAATCTTCCGGTTAAGGATTGATTCAAAAGCTTTAGATAGACAAGAAAGTAAAGCAATAGGACGGTAGTTTGAGGGATTGGAGCGGTCACCCTTCTTAGGTACAGGCTGTATGAAGGCATACTTCCAGCAAGAAGGAAAGGTAGATGTTGACAGGCAGAGGCGAAAGAGTTTGACCAGGCAGGGTGACAGCACGGAGGCACAGTTTTTAAGGACAATAGGAGGCACTCCATCAGGTCCATAAGCCTTCTGAGGATTGAGGCCAGAGAGGGCATAGAAAACATCATTTTGAAGAATCTTTATAACAGGCATAAAGGAGTCAGAGGGGGGATGAGTAGGAGGAATATGCCCAGAATCGTCCAGAGTGGAGTTTTTAGAAAAAGTTTGAGAGAAGAGTTCAGCCTTAGAGATAGATGAGACGGCAGTGTTGCCGTCAGGACTGAGGAGTGGAGGGAAAGATGAAGAAGTGAAGTTGGAGGAGATGTTTTTGGCTAGATGCCAGAAGTCACGGGAAGAGTTAGAGAAAGCAAGGTTTTGACATTTTCTATTAATGAAAGAATTTTTGGTTAGTCGGAGAATAGATTTGGCACGATTTCGGGCAGAAATGTAAAGTTCATAATTAGCATTAGTTTGAAGGCTCTGGTATCTTTTGTGAGCTACCTCTCTATCATTGACAGCACGAGAACAAGCGTGATTAAACCAAGGCTTTTTAGCGTGAGGAGTAGAGAAAGAACGAGGAATGTATGCCTCCATTCCAGAGACAATCACCTCTGTGATGCGCTGAGCACACACAGAGGGGTCTCTATCCTGTCTATCCTATATATATATATATATATATATATATATATATATATATATATATATATATATATATATATATATATATATAAACATAAAAAAATTAAATTTGTATTAAAATAAATATAGAAAAGGCACATACAATAAAGAAAATTTGTATTGAAATAGATATGCAAAATACACATAAATAATGTAAATATGTATAAAAATATATATACAAAATACACATAGAATAATGTAAAATTGTTTCAAAATAAATAAACAAAATATCAATAAAATAATGTAAATTTGTATGAAAATAAAGATGCAAAATACCCATATAATAACGCATATTTGTATAAAAATATACTTACAAAAAAACACATAAAATAATTAAATTTGTATTAAAATAGATATACAAAATGCACATACAATATAATAAATTTGTATTGAAATAGATATGCAAAATACATATCAATAATGTAAATTTATATCAAAATATTTTATTTGTATTTTGTATATGTTTCCTCATACAAATTTACATTATTTTATTGGTATTTTGTTTATTTATTTTGATACGAATTACATTATTATATGTGTATTTTGTACAAATTTTTTATACGTATTTACATTATTTAATGAGTATTTTTTTAATTTATTTTTATACAAATTCACTTTATTATATGTGTATTTTTTTAAATATTTTGATACAAATTTACATTATTTTATGTACAGTGTATATATATTTCAATTCAAATTTAGCTTATTGTATGTGTATTTTGTATATCTATTTTCATACAAATTCAATTACTTTTGTGTATTTTTGTGTATAGTTTTATACAAATTTACGTTATTTAATGTGTATTTTGTATTTTTATATTTATACAAATACACATTCTTTTATTTTTTTTGTATATATTTTTATACAAATTTTCTTTATTTTATGTGTATTTTGTATATTTATTTTCCTACAAATATACGTTCTTTTATCGGAATTTTGTTTATTTATTTTGATACGAATTTACATTATTTTAGGTGTATTTGGTATATATATTTTTATACTTATTTATATCATTTTATATGTATTTTGTATGTATATTTTCATAGAAATTTATTCTATTTTATGTGTATTCGTATATATATTTTGATACAAATTTACATTATTTATGTGTATTTTGCATATCTATTTCAATACAAATTTACTTTATTGTATGTGCATTTTGTATATTTATTTTAATACAAATTAGATTATTTTATGTGTATTTTTGTATATATATTTTTATGCAAATATGCGTTATTATATGGGTATTTTGCATCTTTATTTTCATACAAATTTACATTATTTTATTGATATTCTGTTTATTTATTTTGATACGATTTAACATTATTCTGTGTATTTTGTATATATTTTTTTATACATATTTACATTATTTAATGTTTATTTTGTATATATATTTTATCCAAATTTACGTTATTTTATGTGTATTTGTTTATATATTTTCATACAAATTTACATTATTTTAGGTGTATTTTGTATATGTATTTCAATACAAATTTGCCTAATTTTATGTGTATTTTGCATATCTATTTTTGTATATATATTTTTATACAAATTTTAGTTATTTTATTCGTATTTTACACACCTAAAATAATGTAAATTCGTATCAAAATAAGTAAACAAAATTCCGATAAAAGAACGTATATTTGTAGGAGAATAAATATACAAAATACACATAAAATAACGAAAATTTTTATAAAAATATATACAAAAAAAAAAGATGCAAAATAACCATAAAATAACTCATATTTACATAAAATAATTAAATTTGTATGAAAATAGATATACAAAATACACACACAATAAGGTAAATTTGCATTGAAACAGATATGCAAAATACAAATAAAATAATGTAAATTTGTATCAAAATTTATACGAATACACACAATAAAATAACGTAAATTATTAAGAAAATATATATACAAAATACTCATAAAATAATGTAAATACGTAGAAAAATATATATACAAAATATACATAAGATAATGTAAACTCGTATCAAAATAAATAAACAAAATTCCACTAAAAGAATGTATATTTGTAGAAAAATATATATACAAAATACAAATCAAATAACTAAAATTTGTATAAAAATATATACAAAAATACACAAATATAGTTTAAATTTGTTTGAAAATAGATATGCAAAATACACATAAAATTAGGTAAATCTGTATTGAAATACATATACAAAATACACATAAAATAATGTAAATTTGTATGAAAATATATAAACAAATACACATAAAATAACGTAAATGTCCATAAAATATATATACAAAATATACAATAAATAATGTAAATTTGTATAAAAATATATATACAAAATACACATAGAATAATGTAAAATCGTATCAAAATAAATAAACAGAATATCAATAAAATAATGTAAATTTGTATGAAAATAAAGATGCAAAATACCCATATAATAACGCATATTTGCTTAAAAATCTATATATAAAAATACACATAAAATAATTAAATTTGTATTAAAATAAATATAGAAAAGGCACATACAATAAAGAAAATTTGTATTGAAATAGATATGCAAAATACACATAAATAATGTAAATATGTATAAAAATATATACAAAATACACATAGAATAATGTAAAATTGTTTCAAAATAAATAAACAGAATATCAATAAAATAATGTAAATTTGTATGAAAATAAAGATGCAAAATACCCATATAATAACGCATATTTGTATAAAAATATACTTACAAAAAAACACATAAAATAATTAAATTTGTATTAAAATAGATATACAAAATGCACATACAATATAGTAAATTTGTATTGAAATAGATATGCAAAATACATATCAATAATGTAAATTTATATCAAAATGTTTTATGTGTATTTTGTATATGTTTCCTCATACAAATTTACATTATCTTATGGGTATTTTGTTTATTTATTTTGATACGAATTACATTATTATATGTGTATTTTGTACAAATTTTTTATACGTATTTACATTATTTAATGAGTATTTTGTTTATATATTTTTATACAAATTCACTTTATTATATGTGTATTTTTATAAATATTTTGATACAAATTTACATTATTTTATGTACTGTGTATATATATTTCAATTCAAATTTAGCTTATTTTATGTGTATTTTGTATATCTATTTTCATACAAATTTAACTACTTTTGTGTATTTTTGTGTATAGTTTTATACAAATTTACGTTATTTAATGTGTATTTTGTATATTTATATTTATACAAATACACATTCTTTTATTTTTTTTTGTATATATTTTTATACAAAATTTCTTTATTTTGTGTATTTTGTATATTTATTTTCCTACAAATATACGTTCTTTTATCGGAATTTTGTTTATTTATTTTGATACGAATTTACATTATTTTAGGTGTATTTGGTATATATATTTTTATACTTATTTATATCATTTTATATGTATTTTGTATGTATATTTTCATAGAAATTTATTCTAATTTATGTGTATTCGTATATATATTTTGATACAAATTTACATTATTTATGTGTATTTTGCATATCTATTTCAATATAAATTTACTTTATTGTATGTGCATTTTGTATATTTATTTTAATACAAATTAGATTATTTTATGTGTATTTTTGTATATATATTTTTATGCAAATATGCGTTATTATATGGGTATTTTGCATCTTTATTTTCATACAAATTTACATTATTTTATTGTTATTCTGTTTATTTATTTTGATACGATTTAACATTATTCTATGTGTATTTTGTATATATTTTTTTATACATATTTACATTATTTAATGTTTATTTTGTATTATATATTTTATCCAAATTTACGTTATTTTATGTGTATTTATTTATATATTTTCATACAAATTTACATTATTTTATGTGTATTTTGTATATGTATTTCAATACAAATTTGCCTAATTTTATGTGTATTTTGCATATTTATTTTTGTATATATATTTTTATACAAATTTTAGTTATTTTATTCGTATTTTACACACCTAAAATAATGTAAATTCGTATCAAAATAAATAAACAAAATTCCGATAAAAGAACGTATATTTGTAGGAGAATAAATATACAGAATACACATAAAATAACGAAAATTTGTATAAAAATATATACAAAAAAAAAACACAAAAATAATTTCAATTTGTATGAAAATAGATATACAAAATACACATATAATTAGTTAAATTTGTCTTTAAATACATGTACAAAATACACATAAAATAAAGTAAATTTGTATGATATATATTTTTATAGAAATCTACGTTATTTTGTGTATTCGTATATATATTTTGAAACAAATTTACATTGTTTTATATGTTTTTTGCATATCTATTTCAATACAAATTTACCTTAATGAATGTGCTTTTTGTATATTTATTTTAATACAAATTTAAATATTTTATGTGTATTTTGGTATATATATATTTAAAAAAAAAAGCGTTATTTTATGGGTATTTTGCATCTTTATTTTCATACAAATCTACATTATTTTATTAATATTCTGTGTATTTATTTTGATACGATTTTACAATATTCTATATGTATTTTGTATACATTTTTTTCATACATATTTGCATTATTTAATGTGTATTTTGTATATGTATTTCATACAAATTTACGTTATTTAAAGTGTATTTGTTTATATATTTTATTCAAATTTACATAATTTTATGTGTATTTTGTATATGTATTTTAATACAAATTTACCTAATCTTATGTGTATTTTCTACATTTATTTTTATACAAATTTAAAACATTTTTGTGTATTTGTGTATGTATTTTTTATATATATTTTTATAGAAATTTACGTTTTTTTATGTGTATTCGTATACATATTTTGAAATAAATTTACATTGTCTTATGTGTGTTTTGCATATCTATTTCAATACAAATTTACTATATTGTATGTGCATTTTGTATATTTATTTTAATACAAATTTAATTATTTGGTGTGTTTTTGTATACATATTTTTATAAAAATATGCTTTTTTATGGGTATTTTGCATCTTTATTTTCATACGAATTTACATTATTTTATTGATATCTGTGTATTTATTCTGATACGATTTTACATTATTCTATGTGTATTTTGTATGTATTTTATTTTTCATATTTACATTATTTAATGTGAATTTTCTATATATATTTTATATAAATATATGTTACTTTATGTCTATTTGTTTGTATATTTTCATACAAATTTACATTATTTTATATGTATTTTGTATATGTATTTCAATACAAATTTACCAAATTTTACGTGTATTTTATAAATCCATTTCCATACAAATTGAAATTATTTTTGAGTATTTTTGTATATATTTTTATACAAATTTTAGTTATTTTATATATTATTTTGTATATTTATTTTCCAATATATATACATTCTTTTATTGAAATTTAGTTTATTGAATTTGAGACGAATTTACCTTATTTTATGTGTTTTTTGTATATATTTTTATACGTATTTACATCATTTTATGTGTATTTTGTATATATATTTTCATAGAAATTTACTTTATTTTATGTGTTTTCGTATATATATTATAATACAAATCTACATTATTTCATGTGTATTTTGCATATCAATTTCAACACAAATTTACCTTATTGTACGTGCATTTTGTGTATTTATTTTAATACAAATTTAATTATTTTGTGTGTATTTTTGTATATATATTTTTATACAAATATCCGTTATTTTATGGGTATTTTGCATCTTTATTTTCATAGAAATATACATTATTTTATAGATATTCTGCTAATTTATATTGATACGATTTTACATTATTCTATGTGTATTTTGTATATATTTTTTATTCATTTTTCCATAATTTAATGTGTATTTTGTATATATATTTTATACAAATTTACATTATTTTATTTGTATTTGTTTCTATATTTTGACACAAATTTACAATATTTGATTTGTATTTTGTATATATATTTCACAAGAAATTTACCTAGTTTTATGTGTATTTTGTATATTTATTTTCATACAAATTAAATTTTTTTCTGGGTATTTTTTTATATATTTTAACACAAATTTTGTTATGTTGTGTGTATTTTGTAAATTTATTTTCATTCAAATACATATTATTTTATTGGTATTTTGTTGATTTATTTTGATAAGAATTTACATTATTTTATATGTACTTTGTATATATATTTTTATACGCATTTACCTTATTTAATAACGTAAATTTATATAAAAATATATAAACAAAATGCTCATTAAATACTTTAAATACGTATAAAAAATATATACAAAATACACATATAATAATGTACTTCTTATCAAAATAAATAAACAAAATACCAATAAAATAATGTAAATTTCTATGAGAAAACATATACAAAATACACATAAAATAACGCAAATTTTTATAAAAATATATGTACAAAAATGCACATAAAATAAATTTGAATAAAAATATATATACAAAACACACATTAGATAATGTAAATGAGTATAAAAATATGTATACAAAATACCTATGGAATAATCTAAATTCGTATCGAATTTAATTAAGAAAATACCAATAAAATAATGTAATTTTGGATGAAAAAATATATAGAAAATACACATAAAATAACCTAAATACAAATACAAATATACACATAAAATGATTTAAAATTGAATGAAATATATATACATAATAAACATAAAATAACGTAAATTTCCAATGAAATATATGTAAAAATACTCATAAAATAATATAGATTTGTATGAAAATAAATAAACAAAACTTAAATAAAAGAATGTATATTTGTAGGAAAATATATATACAAAACACAAATAAAATAACTAAAACTTGTATAAAAATATATACAAAAATACACAAAAATAAATTAAATTTGTTTGAAAATAGATATGCAAAATACTATAAAATTAGTCAAATTTGTATTAAAAAAACATCTACAAAATACACATAAAATAATGTAAATTTGTATGAAAATATATAAACAAATACACATAAAATAACGTAAATTTGTATCAAATATATATGCAAGATACATATTAAATAATGTAAATATGTATAAAAAAATATATACAAAAAACAAATAGAATAATGTAAAATCGTATCAAAATAAATACACAGAATATTAATAAAATAATGTAAATTTGTATGAAGATAAAAATGCAAAATTCCCATAAAATAGCGTATTTAAAAAAAATATATATATACACCAAAATACACATAAAATATTTAAATTTATATTGAAATAAATATACAAAATGCACATACAATAAGGTAAATTTGTATTGGAAGAGATAAGCAAAAATACATATAAAACAATGTAAATTTGTTTCAAAATATATATACGAATACACATAAAATAACGAAGATTTCTATAAAAATATATATACAAAATACACATAAAATTAAGTAAATACGAATAAAAAAATGTATACAAAATACACATAAAATAATGTAAACTCGAATCAAAATAAATAAACAAAATACCAATAAAAGAATGTGTATTTGTATAAATATAAATATACAAAATACACTTAAAATAATGTAAATTTGAATGAAAATATATAAACAAATACACTTAAAATAATGTAAATTTGTATAAAATATATATACAAAATACACATTAAATAATGTCAATATATATAAAAAAATATATACAAAACACAAATAGAATAATGTAAAATCGTATCAAAATAAATATACAGAATGTTAATAAAATAATGTAAATTTGTATGTAAATTAAGATGCAAAATACCCATAAAATAACGCATTTTTTTTATTAAAATATATATACCAAAATACACATAAAATATTTGAATTTGTATTAAAATAAATATACAAAATGCACATACAATAAGGTAGATTTGTATTGAAATAGATATACAAAATACAAATAAAACAATTTAAATTTGTTTCAAAATATATATACGAATACACATAAAATAACGTAGATTTCTATAAAAATATATATACAAAATACACATAAAATTAAGTAAATACGTATAAAAAAATGTATACAAAATACACATAAAATAATGTAAATTCGTATCAAAATAAATAAACAAAATACCAATAAAAGAATGTGTATTTGTATAAATATAAATATACAAAATACACATAAAATAACGTAAATTTGTATAAAACTATATACAAAAATACACAAAAGTAATTAAATTTGTATGAAAATAGATGTACAAAATACATATAAAATAAGCTAAATTTAAATTGAAATATATATACAAAATACATAAAATAATGTAAATTTGTATCAAAATATTTATACAAATACACATATAATAACGTAAATTTTTATAAAAATATATAAACAAAATACTCATTAAATAATGTAAATACGTATAAAAAATATGTACAAAATACACATATAATAATATAATTTTATCAAAATAAATAAACAAAATACCAATAAAATAATGTAAATTTGTATGAGAAAACATATACAAAATACACATAAAATAACGCAAATTTCTTTAAAAATATATGTACAAAAATGCACTTAAAATAAAGTAAATTTGCATAAAAATATATATACAAAACACACATTAAATAATGTAAATGCGTATAAAAATATGTATACAAAATACCTATCAAATAATCTAAATTCGTATCGAGTTAAATTAACAAAATACCAATAAAATAATGTAATTTTGGATGAAAATATATATAGAAAATACACATAAAATAACCTAAATACAAATACAAATATACACATAAAATAATTTAAAATTGAATGAAATTAATATACAAAATAAACATAAAATAAGGTAAATTTGTAATGAAATATATGTACAAAATACACATAAAATAATGTAAATTTATTTGAAAATATATATACAAATACACATAAAATAAGGCATATTTTTATAAAAATACATATACAAAAATACACATTCAATAATTAGATTTGTGTTAAAATTAATACACAAAATGCACATACAATAAGGTAAATTTTTATTAAAAAAATATGCAAAATACACATAAAACAATGTAAATTTGTTTCAAAATACACATAAAATAACGTAGATTTCTATAGAAATATATATACAAAATACACTTGAGAAGCTGTAAATACGTATAAAAATATACAATAGACATTAAATAATGTAAATTGTGTCAAAATAAATAAACAAAATATCAATAAAAGAATGTGTATTTGTATGAAAATAGATATACTAAATACACATAAAATAACGTAAATTTGTATAAAACTATATACAAAAATACATAAAAATAATTTAAATTTGTTTGAAAATAAATATACAAAATACACATAAAATTAGGTAAATTTGTATTGAAATACATACACAACATACATATAAAATAATGTAAACTTGAATGAAAATACATAAACAAATACACTTAAAATAACGTAAATTTGTATAAAATATATATACAAAATACACATCAAATAATGTAAATATGTATAAAAAAATATATACAAAAAACAAATAGAATAATGTAAAATCGTATCAAAATAAATACACAGAATATTAATAAAATAATGTAAATTTGTATGAAAATAAAGAAGCAAAATACCCATAAAGTAACGCATTTTTTTTTTTTAAATATATATACCAAAATACACATAAAAAAATTAAATTTGTATTAAAATAAATATGCAAAATGAACATAAAATAAGGTATATTTAAACTGAAATAGATATGCAAAATACACATCAATAATGTAAATTTGTATCAAAATATATTTACGAATACTCATAATAACGCAGATTTCTATAAAAAATATATATACAAAATACACATAAAATGAAGAAAATACGTATAAAAAAATGTATACAATTTCTAGTTTCATAGAAATTTACTCTATTTTATGAATATTCGTTTATATTTTTTGATACAAATTTACATTATTGATGTGTATTTTGCATATCTATTTCAATACAAATTTACTTTATTGTATGTGCATTTTGTATATTTATTTTAATACAAATTTAATCATTTTATATGTATTTTTGTATATATATTTTTATACAAATGTGCGTTATTATATGAGTATTTTGCATCTTTATTTTTATACAAATTTACATTATTTTATTGATATTCTGTTTATTTATTTTGATACGATTTAACATTATTCTGTGTATTTTGTCAATATATTTTTATACATATTTACATCATTTAATGTATATTTTGTATATATATTTTATCCAAATTTACGTTATTTCATGTGTATTTGTTTATATATTTTCATACATATTTACATTATTTTATGTGTGTTTTGTATATGTATTTCAATACAAATTTGCCTAATTTTATGTATATTTTGCATATCTATTTTCAAACAAATTTAAATTATTTTTGTGTATTTTTGTATATATTTTTATCCAAATTTTAGTTATTTTATTTGTATTTTGTATATATATTTTTCTACAAATATACATTCTTTTATTGGAATTTTGTTGATTTATTTGATACGAATTTACATTACTTTATGTGTATTTTCTATATATATTTTTCTACGTATTTACATTATTTTATGTGTATTTTGTATATATATTTTCATAAAAATTTACGTTATTTTATTGTGTGTATACGTATATATTTTGAAACAAATTTTATACAAAATCATGTAATTTTATATGTATTTGAATATATATTTTCATATAAATTTACATTATTTTATGTGTATTTTTACATATATTTCATTACAAATTGACCTTATTTTATGTTTATTTTATATATTCATATTCATATTCAATTCATATTTTGCATCTTTATTTTCTTAGAAACTTACATTATTTTATTAATATTTTGTGTATTTATTTTGACACGATTTTACACTATTCTATTTGTTTTTTATATATTTTTTTCATACAGATTTGCATTATTTAATGTGTATTTTGTATATATATTTCATACAAATTTACGTTATTTTAAGTGTATTTGTTTATATATTTTTATACAAATTTACATTATTTTATGTGTATTTTGTATATGTATTTCAATACAAATTTACCTAATTTTATGTGTATTTTGTATATTTATTTTCATACAAATTTAAATTATTTTTGTGTATTTTTGTATGTATTTTTTATATATATTTTTATAGAAATCTACGTTTTTTTATGTGTTTTCGTATATATATTTTGAAATAAATTTACATTGATTTATGTGTGTTTTGCATATCTATTTCAATACAAATTTACCATATTGTATGTGCATTTTGTATATTTATTTTAATACAAATTTAATTCTTTGATGTGTGTTTTTGTATACATATTTTTATAAAAATATGCTTTTTTATTATTTAAAGTGCATTTTCTATATATATTTTATACAAATAAATGTTTCTTTATGTCTATTTGTTTATATATTTTCATACAAATTTACATTATTTTATGTGTATTTTGTATATGTATTTCAATACAAATTTACGAAATTTTATGTGTATTTTGTATATCTATTTCCTTACAAATTGAAATTATTTTTGTGTATATTTTTATACAAATTTTAGTTATTTTATATATTATTTTCTATATTTATTTTCCTACATATATACATTCTTTTATTGAAATTTAGTTTATTGAATTTGAGACGAATTTACATTATATTAGGTCTATTTTGTATATATATTTTTATACGTATTTACATCATTTTATGTGTATTTTGTATATATATTTTCATAGAAATTTACTTTATTTTATGTGTTTTCGTATATATATTTTAATACAAATCTACATTATTTGGTGTGTATTTTACATATCTATTTCAATACAAGTTTACCTTATTGTACGTGCATTTTGTATATTTATTTTAATACAAATTTAATTATTTTATGTGTATTTTTGTATATATATTTTTATACAAATATCCGTTATTTTATGGGTATTTTGCATCTTTATTTTCATAGAAATTTACATTATTTTATTGATATTCTACTCATTTATTTTGAAACGATTTTACATTATTCTATGTGTATTTTGTATAAATTTTTTATACATTTTTCCATTATTTAATGTGTATTTTGTATATATATTTTATACAAATTTATATTATTTTATGTGTTTTTGTTTATATATTTTGACACAAATTTACAATATTTTATGGGTATTTTGTACATATATTTCAAAAGAAATTTACCTAGTTTTATGTGTATTTTGTATATCTATTTTCATACAAATTCAAATTTTTTTGGGGTATTTTTGTATATATTTTAAAACAAATTTTAGTTATGTTATGTGTATTTTGTAAATTTATTTTCATTCAAATATATATTATTTTATTTATATTTTCTGTATTTATTTTGATACGAATTTATATTATTTTATATGTACTTTGTATATATATTTTTATACGCATTTACCTTATTTAATGTTTATCTTGAATATATATATATATATATATATATATATATATATATATATATATATATATATATATATATATATATATATATATATATATATATATATATATATATATATATATATATATATATATATATATATATATATATACCGTATATATATATTCAGGTTATTTTATGTGTATTTGTATGTATATTATCATATAAATTGACAGTATTTTATGTGTATTTTGTACATATATTTCATTACAAATTTACCTTATTTTATGTTTATTTTGTATATTTATTTCATTCAATTTTAAATTATTTTATGTTTTTATTTGTATTTGTATTTAGGTTATTTTATGTGCATTTTCTACATATATTTTCATCCAAAATTACATTATTTTATTGGTATTTTGTTAATTTAATTCGATACGAATTTAGATTATTTCAAAGGTATTTTGTATACATGCTTTTATACGTATTTACATTATTTAATGTGTGTTTTGTATATATATTTATTTGCAAATTTACTTTATTTTATGTGCATTTTTGTACATATATTTTTAAAGAAATTAGCGTTATCTTATGTGTATTTTGTATATGTTTTCTCATACAAATTTACATTATATTATTGGTATTTTGTTTATTTATATTGATACGAATTTCATGATTATATGTGTATTTTGTACATATTTTTTATACGTATTTACATTATTTAATGTGTATTTTGTTTATGTGTTTTTATACAAATTTACGTTATTATATGTGTATTTGTATAAATATTTTGATACAAATCTACATTATTTGATATGTTTTATATATATATTTCTCTGCAAATTTACTTTATTTTATATGCATTTTTGTACATATATTTATAGAAATTTCAGTTCTTTTATGTGTATTTTGAATATGTTTTCTCATACAAATTTACATTATTTTATTGGTATTTTGTTTATTTATTTTGATACGAATTACATTATTATATGTGCATTTTGTACATATCTTTTATACGTATTTACATTATTTAATGTGTCTTTTGTTAAATATTTTTATACAAATTTTCGTTATTATATGTGTATTTGTATAAATAGTTTGATACAAATTTACATTATTTTATGTATTTTGTAGATATATTTCAATTCAAATTTAGATTATTTTAAGTGTATTTTGTATATCTATTTTCATACAAATTTAATTACTTTTGTTTTATACAAATTTACGTTATTTTATGTGTATTTTGTATACATTTTTTTATAAGTATTTACTTTATTTTATGTGTATTTTGTATATATATTTTTATAGAAATCTACGTTATTTTGTGTATTCGCATATATATTTTGAAATAAATTTACATTGTTTTATGTGTGTTTTGCATATCTATTTCAATACAAATTTTCCATATTGTACGTGCATTTTGTATATTTATTTTAATCCGAATTTAATTATTTGATGTGTGTTTTTGTATACATATTTTTATAAAAATATGCTTTTTTTATGGGTATTTTGCATCTTTATTTTCATACAAATTTACATTATTTTATTGATATTCTGTGTATTTATTTTGATACGATTTTACATTATTCTATGTGTATTTTGTATGTATTTTATTTTACATATTTACATTATTTAATGTGCATTTTCTATATATATTTTATACAAATATATGTAACTTTATGTCTATTTGTTTATATATTTTCATACAAATTTACATTATTTGATGTGTATTCTGTATATGTATTTCAATACAAATTTACCAAATTTTATGTGTAATTTGTATATCTATTTCCACACAAATTGTAATTATATTTTGTATATATTTTTATACAAATTTTAGTTATTTTATATATTATTTTGTATATTTATTTTCCTACAAATATACATTCTTTTATTGAAATTTAGTTTATTGAATTTGAGACGAATTTACCTTATTTTAGGTGTATTTTGTATATATATTTTCATAGAAATTTACTTTATTTTATGTGTTTTCGTATAAATATTTTAATACAAATCTACATTATTTGATGTGTATTTTGCATATCTATTTCAATACAAATTTACATTATTGTACGTGCATTTTGTGTATTTATTTTAATACAAATTTAACTTTTTTGTGTATTTTTGTATATATATTTTTATACAATTATCCGTTATTTTATGGGTATTTTGCATCTTTATTTTCATAGAAATTTACATTATTTTATTGATATTGTGCTCATTTATTTTGGTACGATTTTACATTATTCTATGTGTATTTTGTATATATTTTTTATATATTTTTCCATTATTTCATGTGTATTTTATATATATATTTTATACAAATTTACATTATTTTATGTGTATTTGTTTCTATATATTGACACAAATTTACAATATTTTATGGGTATTTTCTATATATATTTCAAAAGAAATTTACCTAGTTTTATGTGTATTTTGTACATCTATTTTCATAAAACTCAAATTATTTTTGGGTATTTTTGTATATATTTTAAAACAAATTTTATTTATGTTATGTGTATTTTGTAAATTTATTTTCATTCAAATATATATTATTTTGTGTATTTTTGTATATAGTTTTATACAAACCTACGTTATTTTATGTGTATTTTGTATATTTTTATTTATACAAATACATCCTTTTATTATTTTGTTTATTTATTTTGATTTGAATTTACATTATTTTATGTGTATTTTGTTTACATTTTTTTATAGGTGTTTACTTAATTTTATGTGTATTTTGTATATATATTTTTATAGAAATCTACGTTATTTTAAGTGTATTCGTATATATATTTCGAAACAAATTTACATTGTTTTATATGTATTTTTGCATATCTCTTTGAATAGAAATTTACCTTATTGTATGTGCATTTTGTATATTTATTTTAATACAAATTTAAATATTTTATGTGTATTTTAGTATATATATTTTATAAAATGCGCTATTTTATGGGAATTTTGCATCTTTATTTTCATACAAATTTACATTATTTTATTAATATTCTGCGTATTTATTTTCATACGATTTTACATTATTCTATTTGTTTTTTGTATATTTTTTTTATGCATATTTACATTATTTAATGTGTATCTTGCATATATTTTTATACAAAGTTATTATCTATTATCTATTTTCATACAAATACACATTTTTTTCATGATATTTTGTTTATTTATTTCGACACGAATTTACACTATTTAATATGTCTTTTGTATATATATTTCTATACGTATTTACATCATTTCATGTGTATTTTGTATATATATTTCTATAGAAATCTACGTTATTTTATGTGTATTCGTAAATATATTTTGAAACAAATTTACATTGTTCTATGTGTATTTTGCATATTTTTTCAATACAAATTTATCTTATTGTATGTGCATTTTGTATATTAATTTGAATTCAAATTTGATTATTCTATGTGTATTTTTGTATATGTATTTTTATAAAAATATGCTTTATTTTATTGGTATTTTGCATCTTTATTTTCATACAAATTTACATTATTTTATTGATATTCTGTGTATTTATTTTGAAACGATTTAACATTATTCTATGTGTATTTTGTATATATATTTTATAAAAATGTACGTTATTTTATGTGTATTTGTTTTCATTTCATACAAATTTATTATATTTTATGTGTATTTTGTACATGTATTTAAATACAAATTTAACTAGTTATATGTGTATTTTGTATATCTATTTTCATAGAAATTGAAACTATTTTTGTGTATTTTTGTATATATTTTTATTAAAATTTTCGTTATTTTATGTGTATTTTGTATATTTATTTTCCTACCAATATACGTTCTTTTATCTGAATTTTGTTTATTTATTTTGATACGAATTTACATTATTTTAGGTGTATTTGGTATATATATTTTTATACTTATTTACATCATTTATATGTATTTTGTATGTATATTTTCATAGAAATTTACTCTATTTTATATGTATTCGTATATATATTTTGATACAAATTTACATTATTGATGTGTTTTTTGCATATCTATTTCAATACAAATTTACTTTATTGAATGTGCATTTTGTATATTTATTTTAATACAAATTTAATTCTTTTATGTTTTTTTTTTGTATGTATATTTTTATACAAATATGCGTTATTATATGGGTATTTTGCATCTTTATTTTCATACAAATTTACATTATTTTATTGATATTCTGTTTATTTATTTTGAAACGATTTTACATTATTCTATGTGTATTTTGTATATATATTTTTATACATTTTTACATTATTTAATGTATATTTTGTATATATATGTTATGCAAATTTACATTATTTTATGCGTATTTGTTTATATATTTTCTTACAATTTTACATTATTTAATGTGACTTTTGTATATGTATTTCAATTCAAATTTGCCTAATTTGATGTATAGTTTGCATATCTACTTTCAAACAAATTTAAATTTTTTTTGTGTATTTTTGTATATATTTTTATACAAATTTTAGTTATTTTATTTGTTTTTTGTACATATATTTTCCTACAAATATACATTCTTTTATTGGAATTTTGTTTATTCATTTTTATACGAATTTACATTATTTTATGTGTATTTTGTATATATATTATTCTACGTATTTACATTATTTTATGTGTATTTTGTATATATATTTTTATAAAAATTTACGCTATTTCATTTTGTGTATTCGTATATATTTTGATACAAATTTATATTATTTTATGTGTTTTTAGCATATATATTTCAATAAAAATTTTCCTTATTGTATGTGTATTTTGTATATTTATTTTAATTCAAATTTAATTATTTTATGTGTATTTTTGTATATATATATATATATATATATATATATATATATATAGATATAGATATATATATATATATATATATATATATATATATATATATATATATATATATATATATATATTTTTTAAATATGAGTAATTTTATGGGTATTTTGCATCTTTATTTTCATAAATTTTAAAATAATGTAAATTTGTATAAAATATATATAAAAAATACATATTATATAATGTAAATATATATAAAAAAATATATACAAAACACACATAGAATAATGTAAAATCGTATCAAAATAAATACACAATGTTTATAAAATAATGTATATTTTTAAAAATTAAAGCAAAATACACATAAAATAACGCATTTTTTTTAAATATATATACCAAAATACACATAAAATAATTGAATTTGTATTAAAATAAATAAACAAAATGCACATACAATACGATAGGTTTGTATTGAAAGAAATATGCAAAATACATATAAAACAATATAAATTTGTTTCAAAATATATATACGAATACACATAAACTAAGGTAGATTTTTATTAAAATATATATATTTACAAAATACACATATAATTAAGTAAATACGTATAAAAAAATTCACAAAATACACATAAAATAATGTAAACTCGTATCAAAATAAATGAAAAAAATACCAATAAAAGAATGTGTATTTGTATAAATATAAATATACAAAATACACATTAAATAACGTAAATTTGTATAAAACTATTCACAAAAATACACAGAAGTAATTGAATTTGTATAAAAATAGATATACAAAATGCACATAAATAAGCAAAATTTGAATTGATATATATATACAAAGTACATAAAATAATGTAAATTTATATCAAAATATTTATAAAATACACATATAAGAAAGTAAATTTGTATAAAATATATAAACACAATACTCATTAAATAATTTAAAAGCGTATAAAAATTTGTAGAAATACACATATAATAATCTAGCTCGTATCAAAATAAAAAAACAAGATACCAATAAAATAATGTAAATTTGTATGAGAAAACATAAACAAAATACACATAAAATAGCCATAATTTCCATAAAAATATATGTACAAAAATGTACATAAAATAAAGTAAACTTGCATAAAAGTATATATACAAAACACACATTAAATAATGTACATGCGTATAAAAGTATGAATACAAAATACCTATGAAATAATCTAAATTAGTATCGAATTAAATTAACAAAATACCAATAAAATAATGGAATTTTGGATGAAAAAATATATAGAAAATACACATAAAATAACCGAAATACAAATACAAATATACACATAAAATAATTTAAAATTGAATGAAATAAATATACAAAATAAACATAAAATAAGGTAAATTTGTAATGAAATATATGTACAAAATACACATAAAATAATATAAATTTGTATGAAAATATATATACAAATACACATAATAACGCATATTTGTTTAAAAATATATATACATAAATACACATAAAATAATTAAATTTGTATTAAAATAAATATACAAAAGGCACATACAATAAAGAAAATTTGTATTGAAATAGATATGCAAAATACACATAAATAATGTAAATTTGTATCAAAATATATATACGAATACACATAAAATAGAGTAAATTTCTATGAAAATATATATTCAAAATACATATAAAATAATGTAAATAAGTATAAAAATATATATATCAAGTACACCTAAAATAATGTAAATTCGTTTTAAAATAAAAAAAACAAAATTCCGATAAAAGAATGTATATTTGTAGGAAAATGGATATACAAAATACACATAAAACTACGAAAATTTGTATAAAAATATATACAAAAATACACAAAATTAATTTCAATTTGTATGAAAATAGATATACAAAATACACATATAATTAGTTAAATTAATGTAAATTTGTATGAAATGAAAACAAATTCACATAAAATAACATACATTTGTATAAAATATATATACAAAATATACATAGAATAATGTAAAATCGTATCAAAATAAATACACAGAATATCAATAAAATAATGTAAATTTGTAGGCAAATAAAGATGCAAAATACCAATAAAATAAAGCATATTTTTATAACAATACATATACAAAAATACACATAGAATAATTAAATTTGTATTAAAATTAATATACAAAATGCACATACAATAAGGTAAATTTGTATTGAAAGAATATGCAAAATACACATAAAACAATGTAAATTTGTTTCAAAATATATATACAAATACACATAAAATAACGTAATTTCTATAGAAATATATATACAAAATACACATGAAATGATGTAAATACGTATAAAAATATATATACACAATACACATTAAATAATGTAAATTCGTGTCAAAATAAAAAAAAAAAAAATATCAATAAAAGAATGTGTATTTGTATGAAAATAGATATACAAAATATACATAAAATATAGTAAATTTGTATAAAACTCTATCCAAAAATACACAAAAAATAATTTAAATTTGTATGAAAATAAATATACAAAATACACATAAAATTAGGTAAATTTGTATTGAAATACATATACAAAATACACTTAAAATAATGTAAATATGAATGAAAATATATAAACAAATACACATAAAATAACGTAGATTTGTATGAAATATATATCCAAAATACACATTAAATAATGTAATTATGAATAAAAAAATATATACAAAACACAAATAGAATAATGTATAATCGTATCAAAATAAATACACAGTATATTAATTAAACAATGTAAATTTGTATGAAAATAAAGATGCAAAATACCCATAAAATAACGCATTTTTTATAAAAATATATATACCAAAATACACATAAAATATTTAAATTGTATTACAATAAATATACAAAATGCACATACAATAAGGTAAATTTGTATTGAAATAGATATGCAAAATACATATAAAACAATGTAAATTTGTTTCAAAATATATATTCGAATACACATAAAATAACGTAGATTTCAAAAAAATATATATATATATATATATATATATATATATATATATATATATATATATATATATATATATATATATATATATATATATATATATATATATATATATATATATATATATATATATATATATATATATATATATATATATATATATATATATATACAAAATACCCATAAAATGAAGTATATACGTATAAGAAAATGTATACAAAATGCACATAAAATAATGTAAATTCGTATCAAAATACATAAACAAAATACAAATAAAAGAATGTGTGTTTGTATAAATATAAATATACAAAATACACATAAAATAACGTAAATTTGTATAAAACTATACACAAAAATACACAGAAGTAATTAAATTCGTATGAAAATAGATATACAAAATACAGATAAAATAAGCTAAATTTGAATGGAAATGTATATACAAAATACATAAAATAATGTAAATTTGTATCAAAATATTTATACAAATACATATAATAACGTAAATTTGTTTAAAATTATATAAACAAAATACACATTAAGTAATGTGTATAAAAAATATATACAAAATACTTATATAATCATGTAATTCGTATCAAAATAAATAAACAAAATAGCAATAAAATAATGTAAATTTGTATGAGAAAACATATACAAATACATATAAAATAACGCAAATTTCTGTAAAAATATTTGTACAAAAATGCACATAAAATAAAGTAAATTTGCATAAAAATATATATACAAATCAAACATTTAGTAATGTAAATGCGTACATAAAATAACCTAAATTTGTATAAAACTATATTCAAAAATACATAAAAATAATTTAAATTTGTATGAAAAGAAATATACAAAATACACATAAAATTAGGTAAATTTGTTTTGAAATACATATACAAAATACATAAAATAATGAAAATTTGTATGAAATGAAAACAAATACACATAAAATAACGTACATTTGTATAAAATATATATACAAAATACATATGAAATAATGTAAAATCGTATCAAAATAAATACACAGAATATTAATAAAATAATGTAAATTTGTATGAAAATAAAGATGCAAAATACCCATAAAATTAAGCATATTTTATAAAAATACATATACAAAAATACATAGGATAATTGAATTTGTATTAAAATTAATATACAACATGCACATACAATAAGGTAAATTTGTTTTGAAAGAATATGCAAAATACACATAAAACAGTGTAAATTTGTTTCAAATTATATATACGAATCCACATAAAATAACGTAGATTTGTATAGAAATATATATACAAAATACACATGAAATGATGTAAATACGTATAAAAATATATATACAAAATTCGCATTAAATAATGTAAATTCGCATCAAAATAAATAAACAAAATATCAATAAAAGAATGTGTATTTGCATGAAAATAGATATACAAAATACACATAAAATAACCTAAATTTGTATAAACCTATATACAAAAATACACAAAAATAATTTAAATTTGTATGAAAATAAATATACAAAATACACATAAAATTAGGTATATTTGTATTGAAATACATTTACAAAATACACTTAAAATAATGTTAATTTGAATGAAAATACATAAACAAATGCACTTAAAATAACGTAAATTTGTATAAAATATATATACAAAATACAAATTAAATAATGTAGATATGTATAAAAAGATATATATACGAAACACAAATAGAATAATGTAAAATCGTATCAAAATAAATACACAGAATATTAATAAAATAATGTAAATTTGTATGAAAATAAAGAAGCTAAATACCCATAAAATAACGCATTTTTTTTATAAAAATATATATACCAAAATACACATGAATTTTTTTAATTAGTATTAAAATAAATATACAAAATACACATACAATAAGGTAAATTTGTATTGAAATAGATATGGAAAATACATATGAAACAATGTAAATTTGCTTCAAAATATATATACGAATACACATAAAATAACGTAGATTTCTATAGAAATATATATACAAAATACACATGAAATGATGTAAATACGTATAAAAATATAGATACAAAATATATATTAGATAATGTAAAATCGCATCAAAATAAATAAACAAAATATCAATAAAAGAATGTGTATTTTTATGAAAATAGATATACAAAATACACATAAAATAACCTAAATTTGTATAAAACTATATACAAAATTACACAAAAATAATTTAAATTTGTATGAAAATAAATATACAAAATACACATAAAATTAGGGAAATTTGTATTGAAATACATTTACAAAATACAATTAAAATAATGTTAATTTGAATGAAAATACATAAACAAATATACTTAAAATAACGTAAATTTGTATAAAATATATATACAAAATACAAATTAAATAATGTAGATATGTATAAAAAAAATATATACGAAACACAAATAGAATAATGTAAAATCGTATCAAAATAAATACAGAGAATATTAATTAAATAATGTAAATTTGTATGAAAATAAAGAAGCTAAATACCCAAAAAATAACGCATTTTTTTTTTATAAAAATATATATACCAAAATACACAATTTTTTTTTTAATTTGTATTAAAATAAATATACAAAATACACATACAATAAGGTAAAATTGTATTGAAATAGATATGCAAAATACATATAAAACAATGTAAATTTGTTTCAAAATATATATACGAATACACATAAAATAACGTAGATTTCTATAAAAATATATATACAAAATACACATAAAATGAAGTAAATACGTGTAAAAAAATGTATACAAAATACTCATAAAATAATGTAAATTCGTATCAAAATAAATAAACAAAATACCAATAAATTTATATAAAACTATATACAAAAATACACAGAAGTAATTAATTTTGTATGAAAATAGATATACAAAATACACACAAAATACGCTAAATTTCAATTAAAATATATATACAAAATACATGAAATAAAGTAAATTTGTATCAAAATATTTATACAAATACTCATATAATAACGTAAATTTGTATAAAAATATATAAACAAAATACACATTAAATAATGTAATACGTATAAAAATATGTAAAAAATACACATATAATCATGTAATTCGTATCAAAATAAATCAACAAAATACCAATAAAATAATGTAAATTTGTATGAGAAAACATATACAAAATACACATAAAATAACGCAAATTTCAATAGAAATATATGTACAAAAATGCACATAAAATTAATTTGCATAAAAATATATATACAAAACAAACATTAGATTATGTAAATGAGTATAAAAATATGTATACAAAATACCTATGAAATAATCTAAATTCGTGTCGAGTTAAATTAAGAAAATACCAATAAAATAATGTAATTTTGGATGAAAATATATATAGAAAATAACCTAAATACAAATACAAATATACACATGAAATAATTTAAAATTGAATGAAATAAATATACAAAATAAACATAGAATAAGGTAAATTTGTAATGAAATATATGTAAAAATACACATAAAATAATATAAATTTGTATGAAAATATATATGCAAATACCCATAAAATAACATGAATTTGTATAAAATTTGTATCAAAATATACACGAATACACACAATAAAATAACGTAAATTTTTATGAAAATGGTTATACAAAATACACATAAAATAATTTAAATACGTAGAAAAATATATATACAAAATACACATAAAATAATGTAAATTCGTATCAAAATAAATAAACAAAATTCCAATGGAAGAATGTATATTTGTAGGAAAATATATATACAAAATATAAATAAAATAACCAAAATTTGTATAAAAATATATACAAAGATAAACAAAAATAAATTAAATTTTTTGAAAATAGATATGCAAAATACACTTAAAATTAGTCAAATTTGTATTGAAATACATATACAAAATACACATAAAATAATGTAAATTTGTATGAAAATATAAAAACAAATACATATAAAATAAAGTAAATTTGTATGAAATATATTTGCAAGATACACATTAAATAATGTAAATATGTATAAAAAAATATATAAAAAAACAAATACAATATTGTAAAATCGTATCAAAATAAATACACAGAATATTAATAAAATAATGTAAATTTGTATGAAAATAAAGATGCAAAATTCCCATAAAATAGCGCATTTTTTAAAAAAAATATAAATACCAAAATACACATAAAATATTTAAATTTGAATTGAAATAAATATAAAAAATGCACATACAATAATGTAAATTTGTATTGAAAGAGATATGCAAAAATACATATAAAGCAATGTAAATTTGTTTCAAAATATATATACGAATACACTTAAAATAACGTAGATTTCTATAAAAATATATATACAAAATACACATAAAATTAAGTAAATACGCATAAAAAAATGTATACAAATTACAAATAAAATAATGTAAATTCGAATCAAAATAAATAAACAAAATACCAATAAAAGAATGTGTATTTGTATAAATATACACATAAAATAAGCTAAATTTGATTTGAAATATATATACAAAATACATAAAATAATGTAAATTTGTATCAAAATATTTATACAAATACACATATAATAACGTAAATTTGTATAAAAATAAATATGATAAATTTGTATGAAATGAAAACAAATAAAAATAATGTAAATTTGTATGAGAAAACATATACAAAATACACATAAATATATGTACAAAAATGCACATAAAATTAATTTGCATAAAAATATATATACAAAACACACATTAGATAATGTAAATGAGTATAAAAATATATGTATTTTGTATATCTATTTTCATTCAAATTCAATTATTTCTGTGTATTTTTGCATAAAGTTTTATACAAATTTACGTTATTTTATGTGCATTTTGTATACATTTTTTTATAAGTATTTACTTCATTTGATGTGTATTTTGTATATATATTTTTATAGAAATCTACGTTATTTTGTGTATTCGCATATATATTTTGAAATAAATTTACATTGTTTTATGTGTGTTTTGCATATCTATTTCAACACAAATTTACCATATTGTACGTGCATTTTGTATATTTATTTTAATACGAATTTAATTATTTGATGTGTGTTTTTGTATACATATTTTATAAATACTTTTTATGGGCATTTGCATCTTTATTTTCATACAAATTTACATTATTTTACTGATATTCTGTGTATTTATTTTGATACGATTTTATATTTTATGTATCTTGTATGTATTTTATTTTACATATTTACATTATTTAATGTGCATTTTCTATATATTTTATACAAATATAGGTAACTTTATGTCTATTTGTTTATATATTTTCATTCAAATTTACATTATTTTATGTGTATTCTGTATATGTAACTCAATAAATTTACCAAATTTTATGTGTATTTTGTATATCTATATATACAATTTGAAATTATTTTTGTGTATTTTTGTATGTATTTTTATACAAATTTTAGTTATTATGCATATTATTTTGTATATTTATTTTCCTACATATATACATTCTTTTCTTGAAATTTAGTTTATTGAATTTGATACGAATTTACCTTATTTTAGGTGCATTTTGTATATATATTTTTATATATATTTACATCATTTTATGTGTATTTTTTATGTATATTTTCATAGAAATTTACGTTATTTTACGTGTTTTCGTATATATATTTTAATAGAAATTTACATTATTTGATGTGTAGTTTGTATATCTAATTCAATACAAATTTACGTTATTGTATGTGCATTTTGTATATTTATTTTAATACGAATACACATAAAATAACGTAGATTTCTATAGAAATATATATACAAAATACGCATGAAATAGTGTAAATACGTATAAAAACATATATACAAAATACATATTAAATAATGTAAATTCATGTCAAAATAAATAAACAAAATATCATGAAAAGAAGTTGTATTTGTATGAAAATAGATAATAGATGATAAATTTGTTTAAATTATATATGCAAGATACACATTAAATAATGTAAATATGTATAAAAAAAATATACACAAAAACCAAATAGAATAATGTAAAATCGTATCAAAATAAATACACATAATATTAATAAAATAATGTAAATTTCTATGAAAATGAAGATGCAAAATTCCCATAAAATAGCGCATTTTTTATAAAAATATATATACCAAAATACACATAAAATATTTAAATTTGTATTGAAATAAATATACAAAATGCACATACAATAAGGCAAATTTGTATTGAAAGAGATATGAAAAAATACATATAAAACAATGTAAATTTGTTTCAAAATATATATACGAATACAAATAAAATAACGTAGATTTCTATAAAAAATATATATACAAAATACACATAAAATTAAGTAAATACGCATAAAAAAATGTATACAAATTACAAATAAAATAATGTAAATTCGAATCAAAATAAATAAACAAAATACCAATAAAAGAATGTGTATTTGTATAAATATACACATAAAATAAGCTAAATTTGATTTGAAATATATATACAAAATACATAAAATAATGTAAATTTGTATCAAAATATTTATACAAATACACATATAATAACGTAAATTTGTATAAAAATAAATATGATAAATTTGTATGAAATGAAAACAAATAAAAATAATGTAAATTTGTATGAGAAAACATATACAAAATACACATAAATATATGTTCAAAAATGCACATAAAATTAATTTGCATAAAAATATATATACAAAACACACATTAGATAATGTAAATGAGTATAAAAATATATGTATTTTGTATATCTATTTTCATTCAAATTCAATTACTTTTGTGTATTTTTGCATAAAGTTTTATACAAATTTACGTTATTTTATGTGCATTTTGTATACATTTTTTTATAAGTATTTACTTCATTTGATGTGTATTTTGTATATATATTTTTATAGAAATCTACGTTATTTTGTGTATTCGCATATATATTTTGAAATAAATTTACATTGTTTTATGTGTGTTTTGCATATCTATTTCAACACAAATTTACCATATTGTACGTGCATTTTGTATATTTATTTTAATACGAATTTAATTATTTGATGTGTGTTTTTGTATACATATTTTTATAAAAATATGCTTTTTTTATGGGCATTTTGCATCTTTATTTTCATACAAATTTACATTATTTTACTGATATTCTGTGTATTTATTTTGATACGATTTTACATTATTTTATGTGTATCTTGTATGTATTTTATTTTACATATTTACATTATTTAATGTGCATTTTCTATATATATTTTATACAAATATAGGTAACTTTATGTCTATTTGTTTATATATTTTCATTCAAATTTACATTATTTTATGTGTATTCTGTATATGTAACTCAATACAAATTTACCAAATTTTATGTGTATTTTGTATATCTATTACCATACAAATTGAAAATATTTTTGTGTATTTTTGTATATTTTTTTATACAAATTTTAGTTATTTTATATATTATTTTGTATATTTATTTTCCTACAAATATACATTCTTTTATTGAAATTTAGTTTATTGAATTTGAGACGAATTTACCTTATTTTAGGTGTATTTTGTATATATATTTTTATAAGTATTTACATCATTTTATGTGTATTTTGTATATATATTTTCATAGAAATTTACTTTATTTTATGTGTTTTCGTATAAATATTTTAATACAAATCTACATTATTTGATGTGTATTTTGCATATCTATTTCAATACAAATTTACATTATTGTACGTGCATTTTGTATATTTATTTTAATACGAATACACATAAAATAACGTAGATTTCTATAGAAATATATATACAAAATACCCATGAAATGGTGTAAATACGTATAAAAACATATATACAAAATACATATTAAATAATGTAAATTCATGTCAAAATAAATAAACAAAATATCATGAAAAGAAGTTGTATTTGTATGAAAATAGATAATAGATGATAAATTTGTTTAAATTATATATGCAAGATACACATTAAATAATGTAAATATGTATAAAAAAATATACACAAAAACCAAATAGAATAATGTAAAATCGTATCAAAATAAATACACATAATATTAATAAAATAATGTAAATTTCTATGAAAATGAAGATGCAAAATTCCCATAAAATAGCGCATTTTTTATAAAAATATATATACCAAAATACACATAAAATATTTAAATTTGTATTGAAATAAATATACAAAATGCACATACAATAAGGTAAATTTGTATTGAAAGAGATATGAAAAAATACATATAAAACAATGTAAATTTGTTTCAAAATATATATACGAATACAAATAAAATAACGTAGATTTCTATAAAAAATATATATACAAAATACACATAAAACTAAGTAAATACGTATAAAAAAATGTATACAAGTTACACATAAAATAATGTAAATTCGAATCAAAATAAATAAACAAAATACCAATAAAAGAATGTATATTTGTATAAATATAAATATACAAAATACAAATAAAATAACGTAAATTTGTATAAAACTATATACAAAAATACACAAAAGTAATTAAATTTGTATGAAAATAGATATACAAAATACACATAAAATAAGCTAAATTTGAATTGAAATATATATACAAAATACATAAAATAATGTATATTTGTATCAAAATATTTATACAAATATATATAATAACGTAAATTTTTAAAAAAATATATAAACAAAATACTCATTAAATACTTGAAATACGTATTAAAAATATGTACAAAATGCACATATAATAATGTAATTTGTATCAAAATAAATAAACAAAATACCAATAAATTAATGTAAATTTTTATGAGAAAACATATACAAAATACACATAAAATAACGCAAATATTTTTAAACATATATGTACAAAAATGCACATAAAATAAATTAAATTTGCATAAAAATATATATATAGAAAACCCACATTAAATAATGTAAATGCGTATTAAAATATGTATACAAAATACATATGAAATAATCTAAACTCGTATCGAACTAAATGAACAAAATACCAATAAAATAATGTAATTTTGGATGAAAATATATATCGAAAATACACATAAAATAAACTAAGTACAAATACAAATATACACATTAAACAATCTAAAATTGAATGAAACTAATATACAAAATAAACATAAAATAAGGTAAATTTGTAATGAAATATATGTACAAAATACACATAAAATAATGTAAATTTATTTGAATATATATATATACAAATACACATAAAATAACATGAATTTGTATAAAAATATATTTTCAAAATAAACATTAAATAATGTAAATGCGTATAAAAATATATATACAAAGTACATATAAAATAATGTAAATTCGTATCAAAATAAATGAACAAAATACCAATAAAATAATATATATTTGAATGAAAATCAATTTACAAAATACACATAACATAAGTAAAATTTGTATTAAAATATATACAAAAATACCCAGACATAATTTGAATTTATATGAAAATAGATATACAAAATACACATAAAACTATGTAAATTTTTTTTGAAATATATATACAAAATACCCATAAAATATTGTAAATTTGTGTCAAAATATATCAACAAATACACAAAAAATTACGTAAATTTGTATAAAATATATATACAAAATACATATTAAATAATTGAAAAGCGTATAAAAATATATATTCAAAATACACATACAATAATGTAAAATCGTATCAAAACAAATGAACAGAATATCAATAAAATAATAAAAATTTCTATGAAAATAAAGATGCAAAATACCCATAAAATAACGCATATTTGTATAAAAATATATATACAAAAATACACATAAAATAATTAAATTGTATTAAAATAAATATACAAAATGCACATACAATAAGATACATTTGTATTGAAATAGATATGCAAAATACACTTCAAATAATGTAAATTTGTATTAAAATATGTATACGAAAACACATAAAATACAGTAAATTTCTATGAAAATATATATAATAAATACACATAAAATGATGTAAATACGAATAAAAATATATATACAAAATACACCTAAAATAATGTAAATTTGTATTAAATTCAATAAACTAAATTTCAATAAAAGAATGTTTATATGTAGGAAAATATATATACAAAATAATATATAAAATAACTAACATTTGTATAAAAATACATACAAAAATACACAATAATAATCTCAGTTTGTATGAAAATAGAAATACAAAATACACATAAAATTAGGTAAATTTGTATTGAAATACATATACAAAATACATATAAAATAATGTAAATTTGTATGAAAATATATAAACAAATAGACATAAAGTAACGTATATATGTATAAAATATATATAGAAAATGCACATTAAATAATGTAAATATGTAAAATAAAATATATACAAAATACACATAGAACAATGTAAAATCGTATCAAAATAAATACACAGAATATCAATAAAATAATGTAAAATTGTATGAAAATAAAGATGCAAAATACCCATAAAAAAGCATATTTTTATAAAAATATATATACAAAAATACACATCAAATAATTAAATTTGTATTAAAATAAATATACAAAATACACATACAATATGGTAAATTTGTATTGAAATAGATATGCAAAACACACATCAAACAATGTAAATTTGTTGCAAAATATATATACGAATAAACATAAAAAAACGTAAATTTCTATAAAAATATATATAAAAAATACACATAAAATGATGTAAATACGTATAAAAATATATATACAAAATACACATAAAATAATGTAAATTCGTACCAAAATAAATAAACAAAATACCAATAGAAGAATGTGAATTTGTATGAAAATAAATATACAAAATACACATAAAATAACGTAAATTTGTATAAAACTATATACAAAAATACACAAAAGTAATTTAAATTTGTATGAAAATAGATATACAAAATATATATAAAATAAACTAAATTTGTATTGAAATATATATAAAAAATACATAAAATAATGTATATTTGTATCAAAATAATTAAACAAATACGCATAAAATAACGTAAATTTGTTTTAAAATATATAAACAAAATACACATTAAATAATGAAAATACGTATACAAAATATATACAAAATACACATATAATAATGTAAATTCGTATCAAAATACATAAACAAAATAATAATAAAAAAAATGTAAATTTGTATGAAAAAATATATACAAAATACACATAAAATAACGCAAATTTCTATAAAAATATATGTACAAAAACGCACATCAAATACTTTAAATTTGTATGAAAATAAATAAACAAAATACACTTAAAATAAGGCAAATTTGTAAAAAAAAAGTACAGAATACACTTAAAATAATGTAAATTTGTATAAAAACAACAACACAAATGCACATAAAATGAAGTAAAATTGTAAAAAAAATATATATACGAAACACATATTAAATAATGTAAATGCGTGTAAAAATAATCTAATTTTGACTGAAAATATATATAGAAAATACACATAAAATAACGTATATACAAATAATTATATACACATAAAAAAAATTGAATTTCAATGAAAATAAATATATAAATAAACATAAAATAAGGCAAATTTGTAAAGAAATATATATACAAAATACACATAATTTAATGTTTATAATATATATACGAATACACATACAATAACGTAGATTTCTATAGAAATATATATACAAAATACACATGAAATTATGTAAATACGTATAAAGATATATACACAAAATACACATTAAATAATGTAAATCCGTGTCAAAATAAATAAACAAAATATCAATAAAAGAATGTGTATTTGTATGAAAATACATATACAAAAAACACATAAAATAACGTAAATTTGTATAAAACTATATACAAAAATACTCAAAAATAATTTAAATTTGTATGAAAATAAATATACAAAATACACATAAAATTAGGTAAATTTGTATTAAAATACATGTACAAAATACACATAAAATAATGTAAATTTGAATGAAAATATATAAACAAATACACTTAAATTAACGTAAATTTGTATAAAATATATATACAAAATACTCATTAAATAATGTAAATATGTATAAAAAATATATATACAAAACACAAATACAATAATGTAAAATCGTATCAAAATAAATACACAGAATATTAATAAAATAACGTAAATTTGTATTAAAATAAAGATGCAAAATACCCATAAAATAACGCTTTTTTTTTTAAATATATATACCAAAATACATATAAAATATTTAAATTTGTATTACAATCAATATGTGAAATGCACAATGCACATTCAATAAGGTAAATTTGTATTGAAATACATGTATAAAATACACATAAAATAATGTAAATTTGTTTCAAAATATATATACGAATACACATAAAATAACGTAGATTTCTATAAAAATATATATACAAAATACACATAAAATTAAGTAAATACGTATAAGAAAATTTATACAAAATACACATAAAATAATGTAAAATCGTATCAAAATAAATAAACAAAATACCAATAAAAGAATGTGTATTTGTATAAATATAAATATACAAAATACACATAAAATAACGTAAAATTGTATAAAACTATATACAAAAATAAACAAAAATAATTAAATTTGTATGAAAATATATATACAAAAGACACATAAAATAATCAAAATTTGTATTGAAATAAATATACAAAATACATAAAATAATGTAAATTTGTATCAAAATATTTATTCAAATACACATATAATAACGTAAATTTGTATAAAAATATACAAACAAAATACACATTGAATAATGTAAATACGTATAAAAAATATGTACGTAATGTAAAAATTTTTAAAAATAAAGATGCAAAATACCTATAAAAAAACTCATATTTAAAAAAAATATATATACAAAAAAAAAGGTAAATTTGTATTGAAATAGATATGTAAAATACAAATAAGATAATGTAAATTTGTATCAAAATTTATACGAATGCACACAATAAAATAACGTAAATTTTTAAGAAAATATATATACAAAATACACATAAAATAATGTAAATACGTAGAAAAATATATATACAGAATACACATAAAATAAAGTAAATTCGTATCAAAATAAATAGACAAAATTCCACTAAAAGAATATATGTTTGTAGGAAAATATATATACAAAATACAAATCAAATAACTAAAATTTGTATAAAAATATATACAAAAATACACAAAAATAATTTAAATTTGTTTGAAAATAGATATACAAAATACACATAAAATAATGTAAATTTGTATGAAAATAAACATGCAAAATACCCATATAAAAACGCATATTTGCATAAATATATATATATAAAAATACACATAAAATAATTAAATTTGTATTAAAATAAATATAGAAAAGGCACATACAATTAAGAAAATTTGTATTGAAATAGATATGCAAAATACATATAAATAATATAAATATGTATAAAAATATATATACAAAATACACATAGAATAATGTAAAATTGTTTCAAAATAAATAAAAAGAATATCAATAAAATAATTAAAATTTGTATAAAAATAAAGAAGCCAAATACCCATATAATAACGCATATTTGTAAAAAAATATACATACAAAAAAACACATAAAATAATTGAATTTGTATTAAAATAAATATTCAAAATGCATATACAATATAGTAAATTTGTATTTAAATAGATATGCAAAATACACATCAATAATGTAAATTTGTATCAAAATATTTTATGTGTATTTTGTATATGTTTTCTCATACAAATTTACATTATTTTATTGGTATTTTGTTTATTTATTTTGATACAAATTACGTTATTATATGTGTATTTTGTACAAATTTTTTATATGTATTTACATTATTTAATGAGTATTTTGTTTATATATTTTCATACAAATTCACTTTATTATATGTGTATTTTTATAAATATTTTGATACAAATTTACATTATTTTATGTACTGTGTATATATATTTCAGTTCAAATTTAGCTTATTTTATGTGTATTTTGTATATCTATTTTCATGCAAATTTAAGTACTTTTGTGTATTTTTGTGTATAGTTTTATACAAATCTACGTTATTTAACGTGTATTTTGTATATTTATATATATACAAATACACATTATTTTTTTTATATATTTTTATACAAATTTTCTTTATTTTATATGTATTTTGTATATTTATTTTCCTACAAATATACGTTCTTTTATCGGAATTTTGTTTATTTATTTTGATACGAATCTACATTATTTTAGGTGTATTTGGTATATATATTTTCATACCTATTTATATAATTTTATATGTATTTTGTATGTATATTTTCAGAGAAAATTATTCTATTTTATGTGTATTCGTATATATATTTTCATACAAATTTACATTATTTATGTGTATTTTACATATCTATTTCAATATAAATTTACTTTATTGTATGTGCATTTTGTATATTTATTTTAATACAAATTAGATTATTATATGTTTATTTTTGTATATATATTTTTATGCAAATATGCTTTATTATATGGGTATTTTGCATCTTTATTTTCATACAAATTTACATTGTTTTACTGATATTCTGTTGATTTATTTTGATACGATTTAACATTATTCTATGTGTATTTTGTATATATATTTTTTATACATATTTACATTATTTAATGTTTATTTTGTAAATATATTTTATCCAAATTTACGTTATTTTATGTGCATTTGTTTATATATTTTCATACAAATTTACATTATTTTATGTGTATTTTGTATATGTATTTCAATAAAAATTTTCCTAATTTTATGTGTATTTTTCATATCTATTCTCAAACAAATTTAAATTATTTTTGTGTATTTTTGTATATATTTTTATACAAATTTTAGTTATTTTATTTGTATTTTGTATATATATTTTCCTACAAATATACGTTCTTTTATTGGAATTTTGTTTATTTATTTTGATACGAATTTACATTATTTTATGTGTATTTTGAATATATATTTTTCTACGTATTTAAATTATTTTACGTGTATTTTGTATATACATTTTCATAAAAATTTACGTTATTTTATTGAGTGTATTCGTATATATTTTGATACAAATTTTATACAAATTCATGCTATTTTATGTGTATTTGTATATAAATTTTCATACAAATTTATATGTGTATTTTGTATACGTATTTAATTAATTTTATGTGTTTTATATATATATATATATATATATATATATATATATATATATATATATATAATATATATATATATATATATATATATATATATATATATATATATATATATATATATATTTATAGAAAATTTATAAAAATTTAAATATTTTATGTGTATTTTGGTATATATATATTTTATAAAAAAATGCGTTATTTTATGGGTATTTTGCATCTTTATTTTCATACAAATCTACATTATTTTATTAATATTCTGTGTATTTATTTTGATACGATTTTACAATATTCTATTTGTGTTTTGTATTTATTTTTTTCATACATATTTGCATTATTTAATTTGTATTTTGTATATGTATTTTATAAAAATTTACGTTATTTAAAGTGTATTTGTTTATATATTTTTATTCAAATTTACATTATTTTATGTATATTTTGTATATGTATTTCAATACAAGTTTACCTAATTTTATGTGTATTTTGTATATTTATTTTCATACAAATTTAAATTATTTTTGTGTATTTTTGTATGTATTTCTTATATATATTTTTATAGAAATTTACGTTTTTTTATGTGTATTCGTATATATTTTGAAATAAATTTACATTCTTTTATGTGTGTTTTGTATATCTATTTCAATACAAATTTACTATATTGTATGTGCATTTTGTATATTTATTTTAATACAAATTTAATTATTTGGTGTGTTTTTGTATATGCTTTTTTTATGGGTATTTTGCATCTTTATTTTCATACAAATTTACATTATTTTATTGAAATTCTGTGTATTTACTTTGATACAATTTTACATTATTCTATGTGTATTTTATATGTATTTTTTTTACATATTTACATTATTTAATGTGCATTTTCTATATATATATATATATATATATATATATATATATATAGATATATATATATATATATATATATATATATATATATATATATATATATTTTATATAAATATATGTTACCTTATGTCTATTTGTTTATATATTTTCATACAAATTTACATTAATTTATGTGTATTTTGTATATGTATTTCAATACAAATTTACCAAATTTTATGTGTATTTTATATATCTATTTCCATACAAATTGAAATTATTTTTTAGTATTTTTGTATATATTTTTATACAAATTTTAGTTATTTTATATATTATTTTGAATATTTATTTTCCTACATATATACATTCTTTTATTGAAATTTAGTTTATTGAATTTGAGACGAATTTACCTTATTTTAGGTGTATTTTGTATATATATTTTTATACGTATTTACATCATTTTATGTGTATTTTGTTTATATGTTTTCATAGAAATTTACTTTATTTTATGTGTTTTCGTATATATATATTAATACAAATCTACATTATTTGATGTGTATTTTGCATATCTATTTCAATACAAATTTACCTTATCGTACGTGCATTTTGTATATTTTTTTTAATACGAATTTAGATTATTTGATAGGTTTGTATACATATTTTTATACGCATTTACATTATTTAATGTGTGTTTTGTATATATATTTTTATGCAAATTTACTTTATTTTATGTGCATTTTTGTACATATATTTTTAAAGAAATTTGCGTTATTTTATGTGTATTTTGTATATGTTTTCTCATACAAATTTACATTATATTATTGGTATTTTCTTTATTTATTCTGATACGAATTATATTATTATATGTGTATTTTGTACATATTTTTTATACGTATTTACATTATTTAATGAGTATTTTGTTTATATATTTTTAAAAAAATTTACGTTATTATATGTGTATTTGTATAAATATTTTGATTCAAATTTACATTATTTTATGTATTTTGTATATATATTTCAATTCAAATTTAGCTTATTTGATTTGTATTTTGTATATCTATTTTCATACAAATTTAATTACTTTTGTGTATTTTTGTTTATAGTTTTATACAAATTTACGTTATTTTATGTGTATTTTGTATATTTATATTTGTACAAATACACATTCTTTTATTGGTATTTTGTTTATTTATTTCGATACGAATTTACATTATTTTATGTGTTTTTTGTATTCATTTTTTTATACGTATTTACTTAATTTTATGTGTATTTTCTCTATATATTTTTATAGAAATCTACGTTATTTTATGTGTATTCGTATATATATTTTGAAACAAATTTACATTGTTTTATATGTATTTTGCACATCTATTTCAATACAAATTTACCTTATTGTATGTGAATTTTGTATGTTTATTTTAATACAAATTCAAATATTTTATGTGTATTTTGGTATATATATTTTTATAAAAAAATAAGTTATTTTATGGGTATTTTGCATCTTAATTTACATACAAATTTACTTTATTTCATTAACATTCTGTGTATTTATTTTATTTTAATTAACAAAATATCAATAAAAGAATGTGTATTTTTATGAAAATAGATATACAAAATACACATAAAATAACCTAAATTTGTATAAAACTGTATACAAAAATACACAAAAATAATTTAAATTTGTATGAAAATATATATACAAAATTCATATAAAATTAGGTAAATTTGTATTGAAATACATTTACAAAATACACATAAAATAATAATAATTTGAATGAAAATACATAAACAAATACACTTAAAATAACATAAATTTGTATAAAATATATATACAAAATACAAATTAAATATTGTTAATATGTACAAAAAATATATATACGAAACACAAATAGAATAATGTGAAATCGTATCAAAATAAATCCACAGAATATTAATAAAATAATGTAAATTTGTATGAAAATAAAGAAGCTAAATACCTATAAAATAACGCATTTTTTTATAAAAATATATTTACCAAAATACACATAAAAATTTCAAATTTGTTTTAAAATAAATATACAAAATACACATACAATAAGGTAAATTTGTATTGAAATAGATATGCAAAACACATATAAAACAATGTAAATTTGCTTCAAAATATATATATATATATATATATATATATATATATATATATATATATATATATATATATATATATATATATATATATATATATATATATATATATATATATATATATATATAAATAAAATACATAAATAAAGTATAAAAATGTATACAAAATACTCCTAAAATAATGTAAACTCGTATTAAAATAAATAAACAAAATACCAATAAAAGAATGTGTATTTGTATAAATATAAATATACAAAATACACATAAAATAGCGTGAATTTATATAAAACTATATACAAAAATACACAGAAGTAATTAAATTTGTATGGAAATAGATATACAAAATACACACAAAATAAGCTAAATTTGAATTAAAATATATATAAAATATACATAAAATAAAGTAAATTTGTATCAAAATATTTATACAAATACTCATATAATAACGTAAATTTGTATAAAAATATATAAATAAAATACACATTAAATAATGTAAATACGTATAAAAAATATGTACAAAATACACATATGATCATGTAATTCGTATCAAAATAAATAAACAAAATACCAATAAAATAAAGTAAATTTGTATGAGAAAACATATACAAAATACACATAAAATAACGCAAATCTCTATAGAAATATATGTACAAAAATGCACATAAAATTAATTTGCATAAAAATATATATACAAAACACACATAAGATAATGTAAATGAGTATAAAAATATGTATACAAAATACCTATGAAATAATCTAAATTCGTGTCGAGTTAAATTAAGAAAATATCAATAAAATAATGTAATTTTGGATGAAAATATATATAGAAAATGCACATAAAATGACCTAAATACAAATACAAATATACACATAAAATAATTTAAAATTGAATGAAATAAATATACAAAATAAACATAAAATAAGGTAAATTTGTAATGAAATATATGTAAAAATACATATAAAATAATATAAATTTGTATGAAAATATATATACAAATACACATAAAATAACATGAATTTATATAAAATTTTTATCAAAATATATACGAATACACACAAAAAAATAACGTAAATTTTTATGAAAATGTATATACAAAATACACATAAAATAATATAAATACGTAAAAAAATATATATACAAAATTCACTTAAAATAATGTAGATTCGTTTAAAAATAAATAAACAAAATTCCAATAAAAGAATGAATGTTTGTAGGAAGATATATATACAAAATACAAATAAAATAACCAAAATTTGTATAAAAATATATACAAAAACACAAAAAATAAATTAAATTTCTTGAAAATAGATATGCAAAATACACATAAAATTAGGGAAATTTGTATTGAAATACATATACAAAATACACATAAAATAATGTAAAATTGTATGAAAATATATAAACAAATACACATAAAATAACGTAGATTTGTATTAAATATATTTGTAAGATACATAATAAATAATGTAAATATGTATAAAAAAATATATAAAAAAACAAATAGAATAATGTAAAATCGTATCAAAATAAATACACAGAATATTAATAAAATAATATAAATTTGTATGAAAATAAAGATGCAAAATTCCCATAAAATAGCGCATTTTTTATAGAAATATATATACCAAAATACACATAAAATATTTAAATTTGTATTGAAATAAATATACAAAATGCACATACAATAAGGTAAATTTGTATTGAAAGAGATATGCAAAAATGCATATAAAACAATGTAAATTTATTTCAAAATATATATACAAATTCAATTAAAATAACGTAGATTTCTATAAAAATATATATACAAAATACACATAAAATTAAGTAAATACGTATTAAAAAAATGTATACAAAATACACATAAAATAATGTAAACTCGAATCAAAATAATTAAACAAAAAAACAATGAAAGAATGTGTATTTGTATAAATATAAATATACAAAATACACATAAAATAACATAAATTTGTATAAAACTATATACAAAAATACACAAAAATATTTAAATTTGTATGAAAATAGATATACAAAATACAAATAAAATAAGCTAAATTTGAACTGAAATATATATACAAAATACATAAAATAATGTAAATTTGTATCAAAATATTTATACAAATACACTTATAAATTTGCATAAAAATATATAAACAAAATTCTCATTAAATACTTTAAATATGTATAAAAAAATATGTACAAAATACACATATAATAATGTAATTCGTATCAAAATAAATAAACAAAATAACAATAAATTAATGTAAATTTGTAAGAGAAAACTTATACAAAATACACATAAAATAACGCAAATTTCTATAAAAATATATGTACAAAAATGCACGTAAAATAAAGTAAATTTGCATAAAAATGAATACGAAACACACATTAAATAATGTAAATACGTATAAAAATATGTATACAAAATACCTATGAAATAATCTAAATTCGTATCGAATTAAATTAACAAAATACCAATAAAATAATGTAATTATGGATGAAAATATATATAGAAAATACACATAAAATAAATACAAATATACACATAAAATAATTTAAATTTGTTTGAAAATAGATATGCAAAATACACATAAAATTTGATAAATTTGTATTGAAATACATATAAAAAATACACATTAAATAATGTAAAATTGTATGAAAATATTTAAACAAATACACATAAAATAACGTATATTTGCATAAAATATATATACAAAAAATACATTAAATAATGTAAATATGTATAAAAATATATATACAAAATACATATAGAATAAAGTAAAATCGTAAGAAAATAAATAAACAGAATATCAATAAAATAATGTAAATTTGTATGAAAAAACATGCAAAATACCCATATAAAACATATTTGCTTAAAAAAAAAAATATATATATATATATATATATATATATATATATATATATATATATATATATATATATATATATATATATATATATATATATATATATATATATATATATATATATATATAAATACACATAAAATAATTAAATTTGTGTTAAAATAAATATAGGAAAGGCACCTACAATAAAGAAAATTTGTATTGAAATAGACCTGCAAAATACACATAAATAATGTAAATATGTATAAAAAAAATATATACAAAATACACATAGAATAATGTAAAATTGTTTCAGAATAAATGAACAGAATATCAATAAAATATTGTAAATTTGTATGAAAATAAAGATGCAAAATACCCATATAATAACGCATATTTGTATAAAAATATACATACAAAAAACACAAAATAATTGAATTTTTATTAATATAAATATACAAAATTCACATACAATATTGTAAATTTGTATTATAATAAATATGCAAAATACACATCAATAATGTAAATTCGTTTAAAAATATTTTATGTGTATCTTGTATATGTTTTCTCAAACAAATTTACATTATTTTATAGGTATTTGGTTTATTTATTTTGATACGAATTACATTATTATATGTGTATTTTGTTCAAATTTTTTATACGTATTTACATTATTTAATGAGTATTTTGTTTATATATATTTATACAAATTCACTTTATTGCATGTGTATTTTTATAAATATTTTGATACAAATTTACATTATTTTATGTACTGTGTATATATATTTCAATTCAAATTTAGCTTATTTTATGTGTATTTTGTATATCTATATTCATACAAATTTAATTACTTTTCTTTATTTTTCTGTATAGTTTTATACAAATTTACGTTATTTAATGTGTATTTAGTATATTTATATTTATACAAATACATATTAATTTTTTTTTGTATATATTTTTATACAAATTTTCTTTATTTTATATGTATTTTGTTTATTTATTTTCCTACAAATATACGTTCTTTTATCGGAATTTTGTTTATTTATTTTGATACGAATCTACATTATTTTAGGTGTATTTGGTTTATATATATTTTCATACCTATTTATATCATTTTATATGTATTTGTATGTATATTTTCATAGAAAATTATTCTATTTTATGTGTATTTGTATATATATTTTCATACAAATTTACATTATTTATATGTATTTTACATATCTATTTTGATATAAATTTACTTTTTTTTATGTGCATTTTGTATATTTATTTTAATACAAATTAGATTATTTTATGTGTATTTTTGTATATATATTTTTATGCAAATATGCTTTATTATATGGGTATTTTGTATCTTTATTTTCATACAAATTTACATTGTTTTATTGATATTCTGTTGATTTATTTTGAAACGATTTAACATTATTCTATGTGTATTTTGTATATATTTTTTTTATACATATTACATTATTTAATGTTTATTTTGTATATATATTTTATCGAAATTTACGTTATTTTATGTGCATTTGTTTATATATTTTCATACAAATTTACATTATTTTATGTGTATTTTGTATATGTATTTCAATAAAAATTTTCCTAAGTTTATGTGTATTTTGCATATCTATTCTTAAACAAATTTAAATTATTTTGTGTATTTTTGTATATATTTTTATACAAATTTTAGTTATTTTATTTTTTATTTTGCATATATATTTTCCTACAAATATACATTCTTTTATTGGAATTTTGTTTATTTATTTTGATACGAATTTACTTTATTTTATGTGTATTTTGTATATATATTTTTCTACGTATTTAAATTATTTTATGTGTATTTTGTATATACATTTTCATAAAAATTTACGTTATTTTATTGTGTGTATTTGTATATATTTTGATACAAATTTTATACAAATTCATTTTATTTTATGTGTATTTGTATATAAATTTTCATACAAACTTATATGTGTATTTAGTATAAATTTTTTTATACGTATTTAATTCATTTTATGTGTATTTTGTATATATATTTTTATATAAATCTACGTTATTTTATGTAATCGTATATATATTTTGAAACAAATTTACATTGTTGTATATGTTTTTTGCATATCTTTTTCAAAACAAATATACCTTTATGAATGTGCATTTTGTATATTTATTTTAATAAAAAATTAAATATTTTATGTGTATATATATATTTTATAAAAAAATGCGTTATTTTATGGGTATTTTGCATCTTTATTTTCATACAAATTTACATTATTTTATTAATATTCTGTGTATTTATTTTGATACGATTTTACACTATTCTATTTGTGTTTTGTATATATTTTTTTCATACATATTTGCATTATTTAATGTGAATTTTGTATATATATTTTATACTAATTTACGTTATTTAAAGTGAATCTGTTTATATATTTTCATTCAAATTTACATTATTTTATGTGTATTTTGTATATGTATTTCAATACAAATTTACCTAATTTTATGTGTATTTAGTATATTTATTTTCATACAAATTTAAATTATTTTTGTATATTTTTGTATGTATTTTTTTTTATATATTTTTATAGAAATTTACGTTTTTTTATGTGTATTGGTAAATATATTTTGAAATATATTTACATTGTTTTATGTGTGTTTTGCATATATATCTCAATACAAATTTACCATATTGTATGTGCATTTTGTATATTTATTTTAATACAAATTTAATTATTTGATGTGTTTTTGTATACATATTTTTATAAAAATATGCTTTTTTATGGGTATTTTGCATGTTTATTTTCATAGAAATTTACATTATTTTATTGATATTCTGTGTTTTTATTTTGATACGATTTTACATTATTCTATGTGTATTTTGTATGTATTTTATTTTACATATTTACATTATTTAATGTGCATTTTCTATATATACTTTATACAAATATATGTTACTTTATGTCTATTTGTTTATATATTTTCATACAAATTTACATTATTTTATGTGTATTTTATGTGTATTTTATATCTATTTCCATACAAATTGATATTACTTTTTAGTATTTTTGTATATATTTTATACAAATTTTAGTTATTTTATATATTATTTTGTATATTATTTTTACATATATACATTCTTTTATTGAAATATAGTTTATTGAATTTGAGACGAGTTTACCTTATTTTAGGTGTATTTTGTATATATATTTTATACGTATTTACATCATTTTATATTTACTTTTGTATATATTTTCATAGAAATTTACTTTATTTTATGTGTTTTCGTATATACATTTTAATACAAATCTACATTATTTGATGTGTATTTTGCATGTATTTCAATACAAAATTATATTATTATTACGTGCATTTTTATGTAAATATATATACACGAAATACACATGAAATGATGTAAATGCGTATAAAACATATATACAAAATACATATTAAATAATGTAAATTCGTCAAAATAAATAAACAAATATCATGAAAAGAATATTTATGAAAATAGATAATAGATGATAAATTTGTTTAAAATATATATGCAAGATACATTAAATAATGTAAATATGTATAAAAAATATACACAAAAACAAATAGAATAATGTAAAATCGTATCAAAATAAATACACAGAATATTAATAAAATAATGTAAATTTCTATGAAAATGAAGATGCAAATTTCACAAAATAGCGCATTTTTATAAAATATATATACCAAAATACATACAATATTTAAATTTGTATTGAAATAAATATACAAAATGCACATACAATAAGGTAAATTTGTATTGAGATAGATATGAAAAAATACATATAAAACAATGTAAATTTGTTTCAAAATATATATACGAATACACATAAAATAACGTAGATTTCTATAAAAAATATATATACAAAATACACATAAAATTAAGTAAATACGTAAAAAAAAATGTATACAAAATACACATAAAATAATGTAAATTCGAATCAAAATAAATAAACAAAATACCAATAAAAGAATGTGTATTTGTATAAATATAAATATACAAAATACTTATAAAATAACGTAAATTTGTATAAACTATATACAAAAATACACAAAAGTAATTAAATTTGTATGAAAATAGATATACAAAATACACATAAAATAAGCTAAATTTGAATTGAAATATATATACAAAATACATAAAATAATGTAAATTTGTATCAAAATATTTATACAAATGCATATATAATAACGTAAATTTGTATAAAAATATATAAACAAAATACTCATTAACCCTAGAACACTAACCTTAGAAAAAGTCACACCACTACTAACCATGGGTACATCATACCCGATTTTGAAAAAAAAATAAATAAAATTAAATATAAAGTTTTAATGGAATAAAGTTACAAGAAGGGACTTCAAACTTTGTATCTTGACTTAACATTAAGAAGAACTGAAAAACGTATTGTTTTGGTATGAAAATCAGGTACTGAAAAATGTTACTAAAAATAGGAAAAATGTTCAAAAATTTCAAAAAAAAAAATTTCATAAAAAAAATTATCATCCGATGGCTTCCAAACTTCTTGTATGGCCTCCCAGGTCCTGTGATCCACTGCACAGGTGATCACTAAAAAAGTACGTATACAATATCATAGGGACATGTTCAACACCCTGTATCACCAACCATGGGTATGCCGCACCCGAATGTAGGCCTACAACAAAGGTGAGCAGAGAGAGCGAGACAACGTGACCTTCCCCTACACTGTCAAGCGGGCACATGAAGCTACTGAGGAGGTGGGTACCCTCAGAGCACCGGAACCATACACAATGGCAATGAATCATTCGCTTCGGGTACCACATACCCATGGTTAGCGTTCTAGGGTTAAATACTTGAAATACGTATTAAAAATATGTACAAAATGCACATATAATAATGTAATTTGTATCAAAATAAATAAACAAAATACCAATAAATTAATGTAAATTTTTATGAGAAAACATATACAAAATACACATAAAATAACGCAAATATCTTTAAACATATATGTACAAAAATGCACATAAAATAAATTAAATTTGCATAAAAATATATATATATATATATATATATATATATATATATATATATATATATATATATATATATATATATATATATATATATATATATATATATATATATATATATATATATAAAAAAACCACATTAAATAATGTAAATGAGAATATAAATATGTATAAAAAATACCTATTAAATAATCTAAACTCGTATCAATTAAATGAACAAAATACCAATAAAATAATGTAATTTTGGATGAAAATATATATCGAAAATACACATAAAATAAACTAAGTACAAATGCAAATATACACATTAAACAATCTAAAATTGAATGAAACTAATATACAAAATAAACATAAAATAAGGTAAATTTGTAATGAAATATATGGACAAAATACACATAAAATAATGTAAATATGTATGAAAATATATATACAAATACACATAAAATAACATGAATTTGTATATAAATATATATTCAAAATAAACAATGAATAATGTAAATGCGTATTAAAATATATATACAAAGTATATATAAAATAATGTAAATTCGTATCAAAATAAATCAACAAAATACCAATAAAATTATATATATTTGAATGAAAATAAATTTACAAAATAAATATAACATAAGTAAAATTTATATTAAAATATATACAAAAATACCCAGAAATAATTTGAATTTATATGAAAATAGATATACAAAATAAACATAAAACTAGGTAAATTTTTTTTTAAATATATATACAAAATACCCATAAAATATTATAAATTTGTGTCAAAATATATCAACAAATACACAAAAAATAACGTAAATTTGTATAAAATATATATACAAAATACATATTAAATAATGGAAAAGCGTATAAAAATATATATTCACAATACACATAGAATAATGTAAAATCGTATCAAAACAAATGAACAGAATATCAATAAAATAATAAAAATTTCTATGAAAATAAAGATGCAAAATACCCATAAAATAACGCATATTTGTATAAAAATATATATACAAAAATACACATAAAATAATTAAATTGTATTAAAATAAATATACAAAATGCACATACAATAAGATAAATTTGTATTGAAATAGATATGCAAAATACACTTCAAATAATGTAAATTTGTATTAAAATATGTATACGAAAACACATAAAATACAGTAAATTTCTATGAAAATATATATAATAAATACACATAAAATGATGTAAATACGAATAAAAATATATATACAAAATACACCTAAAATAATGTAAATTTGTATTAAATTCAATAAACTAAATTTCAATAAAAGAATGTTTATATGTAGGAAAATATATATACAAAATAATATATCAAATAACTAACATTTGTATAAAAATACATACAAAAATACACAATAATAATATCAGTTTGTATGAGAATAGAAATACAAAATACATATAAAATTAGGTAAATTTATATTGAAATACATATACAAAATACATATAAAATAATGTAACTTTGTATGAAAATATATAAACAAATTGACATAAAGTAACGTATATATGTATAAAATATATATAGAAAATGCACATTAAATAATGTAAATATGTAAAATAAAATATATACAAAATACACATAAAACAATGTAAAATCGTATCAAAATAAATACACAGAATATCAATAAAATAATGTAAAATTGTATGAAAATAAAGATGCAAAATACCCATAAAAAAAGCATATTTTTATAAAAATATATATACAAAAATACACATCAAATAATTAAATTTGTATTAAAATGAATAACCAAAAAACACATACAATATGGTAAATTTGTATTGAAATAGATATGCAAAACACACATCAAACAATGTAAGTTTGTTGCAAAATATATATACGAATAAACATAAAAAAACGTAAATTTCTATAGAAATATATATAAAAAATACACATAAAATGATGTAAATACGTATAAAAATATATGTACAAAATACACATAAAATAATGTAAATTCGTACCAAAATAAATAAACAAAATACCAATAGAAGAATGTGAATTTGTATGAAAATAAATATACAAAATACACATAAAATAACGTAAATTAAAATATAAAATTTTCTATATAAAACTATATAGAAAAATACACACAAGTAATTTAAATTTGTATGAAAATAGATATACAAAATATATAAAAAATTAACTAAATTTGTATTGAAATATATTTAAAAAATACATAAAATAATGTATATTTGTATCAAAATAATTAAACAAATACGCATAAAATAACGTAAATTTGTTTTAAAATATATAAACAAAATACACATTAAATAATGAAAATACGTATACAAAATATATACAAAATACACATAAAATAATGTAAATTTGTATGAAAAAAATATATACAAAATACACATAAAATAACGCAAATTTCTATAAAAATATATGTACAAAAACGCACATCAAATACTTTAAATTTGTATGAAAATAAATAAACAAAATACACTTAAAATAAGGCAAATTTGTAAAAAAAAAGTACAGAATACACTTAAAATAATGTAAATTTGTATAAAAACAACAACACAAATGCACATAAAATGAAGTAAAATTGTATAAAAAATATATATACAAAACACACATTAAATAATGTAAATGCGTGTAAAAATAATCTAATTTTGACTGAAAATATATATAAAAAATACACATAAAATAACGTATATACAAATAAATATATACACATAAAAAAAATTGAATTTCAATGAAAATAGATATAAAAATGAACATAAAATAAGGCAAATTTGTAATGACATAAATATACAAAATACACATAAAATAATGTAGATTTGTTTCATATATATACGAAAACAGATAAAATAACGTAGATTTCTATAGAAATATATATACAAAATACACATGAAATTATGTAAATACGTATAAAAATATATATACAAAATACACATTAAATAATGTATATTCGTTTCAAAATAAATAAACAAAATATCAATTAAAGAATGTGTATTTGTATGAAAATACATATACAAAATACACATAAAATAATGTAAATTTGTATAAAAATATATACAAAATACATATTGAATAATATAAATATGTATAAAAAATATTTACAAAACACAAATAAAATAATGTAAAATCTTATCAAAATAAATACATAGAATATTAATAAAATAATGTAAATTTGTATGAAAATAAAGATGCAAAATACCCATAAAATAACGCATTTTTTATTAAAATATATATACCAAAATACATATAAAATATTTAAATTTGTATTACAATAAATATACAAAATGCACATACAATAAGGTAAATTTGTATTGAAATAGATATGCAAAATACATATAAAACAATGTAAATTTGTTTCAAAATATATATATATATATATATATATATATATATATATATATATATATATATATATATATATATATATATATATATATATATATATATATATATAAATATATATATATATATATATATATATATATATATATATATATATATATATAATATATAATGTAATTTGTATAAAAATATATATACAAAATATACATAAAATTAAGTAAATACGTATAAGAAATTGTATACAAAAAACACATAAAATAATGTAAATTCGTATAAAAATAAATTAACAAAATACCAATAAAAGAATGTGTATTTGTATGAAAATAGATATACAAAAGACACATAAAATAAGCTAAATTTGTATTAAAATAAATATACAAAATACATAAAATAATGTAAATTTGTATCAAAATATTTATTCAAATACACATATAATAACGTAAATTTGTATAAAAATATACAAACAAAATACACATTAAATAATGTAAATACGTATAAAAAATATGTACAAAATACATATGTAATCATGTAATTTATCAAATAAATAAACAAAATACCAATAAAATTAATGTAAATTTGTATGAGAAAACATATACAAAATACATAAAATAAAATTTCTTTAAAATATATGTACAAAATGCACGTAAAATAAAGTAAATTTGTATGAAAATATATATACAAAATACACATTAAATAATGTAAATTCGTATAAAATATATATACAAAAGACATAATCTAAATTCGTATCAATTAAATTAACAAAATACCAATAAAATAATGTAATTATGGATGAAAATCTATATAGAAAATACAGATAAAATAACCTAAATACAAATAGAAATATACACATAAAATAATCTAAAATTGAATTAAATAAATTTACAAAAGGAACATATTATAAGGTAAATTTGTAATGAAATATATGTACAAAATACACATAAAATAATGTCAATTTGTATGAAAATATATATACAAATACACAAAATAACATGAATTTGTATAAAAAAAAAAAAAAATATATATATATATATATATATATATATATATATATATATATATATATATATATATATATATATATATATATATATATATATATATATATATATATATATATATATATATATATATATATGCATCTATTTTCATACAAATTTAATTTTTGTTTATTTTTGTATATAGTTTTATACAATTACGTTATTTTATGTGTATATATTTATATTATAAATACATATCCTTTAATTGGTATTTTGTTTATTTATTTTCATACGAATTTACATTATTTTATGTATTTGTATACATTTTATACGTATTTACTTCTTTTTATGTATATTTTGTATATATATTTATACAAATACATTATTTTATGTGTATTTTATATATTTTGTAACATATTTACATTCATTTTATAAATATTTCATATCTATTTCAATACAAATTTACCTTTATATGTGCATTTGTATATTTATTGTAGACAAATTTAAATACTTTATATGTATTTTGGTATATATATTTTATAAAATGAGTTATTTTATTGGTATTTTGCATCTTTATTTTCATACAAATTTACATTATTTTATTAATATTCTGTTTATTTATTTTGATACGATTTACATTATTCTATTTGTTTTTGTATATATTTTTTATACATAATTACATTATTTAAAGTATATTATATATATATATATATATATATATATATATATATATATATATATATATATATATATATATATATATATATATATATATTTACGTTATTTTATGGTATTTGTTTTATATATTTTCATTCAAATTTGCATTATTTTATGTGTATTTTGTATATGTATTTCAATACAAATTTGCCTAATTTTACGTGTATGTTGTATTTATTTTTAAACAAATTTAAATTATATTTTTGTATTTATGTATAGAGCTTTATACAAATTTACAATATTTTATGTGTATTTTGTATATCTATTTTCATACAAATATACATTCTTTACTGATATTTTGTTTATTTATTTTGATACAATTTACATTATTTAATGTGTATTGTGTATATATTTTATACGTATTTACATAATTTCATATGTATTTTGTATATAGATTTCTATAAAATTTACGTTATTTTATGTGTATTCATATATATTTTTGAAACAAATTTACATTATTTTATGTGTATTTTACATATTCTTTCAATACAAATTTACCTTATTGTATGTGCATTTGTATTTTAATTTTAATACAAATTTAATTATTCTATGTGTATTTTTATATATATACTTTATAAAATATGCTTTATTTTATAGGTATTTTGCATCTTTATATTCATACAAATTTACATTATTTTATTGATATTCTGTGTATTTATTTTGATACGATTTTACATTATTCTGTGTATATTTTGTACATATATTTTATACAAATGTACGTTATTTTATGTGAATTTGTTTTCATTTCATACAAATTTACATTATTTTATGTGTATTTTGTACATGTATTTAAATACAAATTTAACTAATTATATGTGTATTTTGTATATCTATTTTCATACAAATTGAAATTAATTTTGTGTATTTTTGTATATATTTTTATACAATTTTTCGTAATTTTATGTGTATTTTGTGTATTTATTTTCATACAAATATACATTCTTTTATCGGAATTTTGTTTATTTATTTTGATACGAATTTACATTATTTTAGGTGTATTTGATATATATATTTTTATACTTATTTACATCATTTTATATGCATTTTGAATATATATTTTCATAGAAATTTACTCTATTTTATGTGTATTCGTCTATATATTTTCATACAAATTTACATTATTATGTGTATTTTGCATATATATTTCAATACAAGTTTTCTTTATTGTATGTGCCTTTTGTATATTTATTTTAATACAAATTTAATTATTTTAAGTGTATTTTTGTATATATATTTTTAAACAAATATGAGTTATTATATGGGTATTTTTCATCTTTCTTTTCATACAAATTTACATTATTTTATTGATATTCTGTTTATTTATTTTGATACGATTTTAGAGTATTCTATGTGTATTTTGTATATATATTTTTATACATATTGACATTATTTAATGTATATTTTGTATATATATTTTATGGAAATTTACGTTATTTTATGTGTATTTGTTTATATATTTTCATTCAAATTTACATTATTTTATGTGTATTTTGTATATGTATTTCAATACAAATTTGCCTAATATTATAATGTATTTTGCATATCTAATTTCAAACAAATTTAAATTATTTTTTTGTATTTTTGTATATATTTTTATATAAATTTTAGTTATTTTATTTGCATTTTGAATATATTTTTTTTTACAAATATACCTTCTTTTAGTGGAGTATTGTTTATTTATTTTGATACGAATTTACCTTATTTTATGTGTATTTGGTATATATATATATATATATATATATATATATATATATATATATATATATATATATATATATATATATATATATATATATATATATATATATATATATATATTTTTTTTTTTTTTCTACGTATTTACATTATTTTATGTGTATTTTGTATATATATTTTCATAAAAATTTACGTTATTTTATTGTGTGTGTTGGTAAATATTTTGATACAAATTTACATTATTTTATGTGTATTTAGCATATCTATTTCAATACAAATTTACCTTTTTGTGTGTCTATTTTGTATATTTATTTTAATACAAATTTAATTAATTTATGTGTATTTTTGTATATATATAATTTTTTAATTATGTGTTATTGATGGATATTTTGTATCTTTATTTTTATAAATTTTTACATTACGTACATATTTTTTATACGTATTTACATTATTTAATGTGTATTTTGTTCATATATTTTTACACAAATTTACGTTATATTTGTATTTGAATAAATATTTTGATACAAATTTACATTATTTTATGTATTTTGTATATTTATTTCAATTGAAATTTAGCTTATTTTATGTGTATTTTGTATATTTATTTTCATACAAATTTAATTATTTTTGTATATTTTTGTATTAGTTTTATACAATTTTACGTTATTTTATGTGTATTTTGTATATTTATATTTATACAAATACACATTCTTTTAGTGGTATTTTGTTTATTTATTTTGATACGAATTTACATTATTTTATGTATCTTGTATACATTTACTAATACGTACTTACCTCATTTTATGTGTGATTCGTATATATATTTTTATAGAAATCTACGTTATTTTATGTGTATTCGTATATATATTTTGAAACAAATTTACATAGTTTTATATGTATTTTACATATCTATTTCAATACAAATTTACCTTATTGTATGTGCATTTTGTATATTTTATGTAATACAAATTTATATATTTTATGTCTATTTTGGTATATATATTTTTATAAAAAAATACGTTATTTTATGAATATTTTGCATCTTTATTTTCATACAAATTTACATTATTTTATTAATATTCTGTGTATTTATTTTGATACTTTTACATTATTCTATTTGTTTTTATATACTTTTTTAATACATATTTACATTATTTAATGTGTATTTTATATATAATTCATACAAATTACGTTATTTCTAGTGTATTTGTTTATTTATTTACATTCAAATTTAAATACTATTTTATGTGTATTTTGTATATGTATCTCAATACAAATTCACCTAATTGTATGTGTATTTTGTATATTTATTTTCATACAAATTTAAATTATTTTTGTGTATTTTTTAATATAGTTTTATACAAATTTACGTTATTTTATACAAATACACATTCTTTTATTGATATTTTGTTTTTTTATTTTGACACGAATTTACATTATTTAATGTGTATTTTGTGTCTATATTTTTATACGTATTTACATCATTTCATGTGTATTTTGAATATATATTTCTATAGAAATCTACGTTATTTTATGTGTATTCGTATATATATTTTGCAACAAATCTACATTTATATATATATATATATATATATATATATATATATATATATATATATATATATATATATATATATATATATATATATATATATATATATATATATATATATATATATATATTTCATTACAAATTTGTCTTATTTTAGGTTTATTTTTATATTTATTCTCATTCAAACTCAAATTATTTTATGTGTTTGGATTTCTTTGTCTTTTCGTTATTTTATGTGGATTTTCTATATATATTTTCATTTAAAATTACATTATTTTATCGGTATTTTGCTCATTTATTTCGATACGAATTTAGATTATTTCATGTCCATTATCCATACATATTTTTACACGCATTTTCATTATTTAATGTGTGTTTTGTATATATATTTTTTTATACTATTTTACTTCATTTTATGTGCATTTGTGTAGTTTTTTATACAAATTTACATTATTTTAAGTATATTCCGTACTTTTTTTACTACAAATTTGCCTTATTTTATGTGTATTTTGTTTATTTATTTTCATACAAATAGAAAGTATTTGAAGTGCGTTTTTGTACATATATTTTTTAAAAAAATTTGCGTTATTTTATGTGTATTTTGTATATATTTTTTCATACAAATTTACGTTTTTTTATTATTATTTTGTTTAAGTATTTTGATACGAATTTACATTATTATATGTATATTTTGTATATATTTTGTATACGTATTTTCATTATTTAATATGTATTTTGTTTATATATTTCAAAACAAATTTACGTTATTTTATGCGTATTTGTTTAATTATTTTGATACAAATATACATTATTTTATATATTTTTTATATATATTTAAATACAAATTTAGTTTATTTTATATATATTTTGTATATCTATTTTCATACAAATTTAAATTAATTTTGTGTATTTTTTAATATAGTTTTATACAAATTTACGTTATTTTATGTGTATTTTGCATATTTATTTTCATACAAATTCACATTCATGTATTGTTATTTTCTTTATTTATTTTGGTACGAATTTACATTATTTTATGTGTCTTTTGTATATATATATTTTTACGTATTTACATCATTTTATGTGTATTTTTTATATATATTTTTTATAGAAATCTACGTTTTCTATGTTTATTCGTATATATATTTTGCAAAAAATTTACATGGTTTGATGTGTGTTTTGCATATTTATTTCAATGCAAATTTACCATATTGTATGTAAATTTTGTATATTTATTTTAATACAAATTTAATTTTTTGATGTGAATTCTTGTATATATATTTTTATAAAAATATGCTTTTTTAATGGGTATTTTGCATCTTTATTTTCATACAATTTTACATTATTTTATTGATATTCTGTGTATTTTTTTTGATACGATTTCACATTGTTCTATGTGCATTTTGTATATATTTTATTTTACATATTTACATTATTTAATGTGCATTTTCTATATATATTTTATACAAATATACGTTACTTTATGTCTATTTCTTTATATATTTTCATACAAATTTACATTATTTTATGTTTATTTTGTGTATGTATTTCAATACAAATTTATCTAATTTTATGTGTATTTTGTAATTCTATTTTCATACAAATTGAAATTATTTTTGTTCATTTTTGTATGTACTTTTTATACAAATGTTAGTTATTTTATATATTATTTTGTATATTTATTTTCCTACATATATACCTTCTTCCATTGAAATTTATTTTATTGAATTTGATACGAATTTACATTATTTTAGGTGTATTTTGTATATATATTTTTGTTCGTATTTACATCATTTGATGTGTATTTTTTATATATATTTTCATAGAAATTTACGTTATTTTATGTGTTTCGTATACATATTTTAATACAAATACACATAATAAATACATAAATACACATTATTTGATGTGTATTTTTCATATCTATTTCAATGCAAATTTATCTTGTTGTATGTGCATTTTGTAAATTTATTTTAATATAAATTTAGTTATTTTATGTGTATTTTTGTATATATATTTTTATACAAATATGCGTTATTTTATGGTATTTTGCATCTTTATTTTCATAGAAGTTTATATTATTTTATTGATATTCTGCTCATTTATTTTGGAACGATTCTACATTATTCTATGTGTATTTTGTATATATATTTTTATAAACTTTCCATTATTTAATATGTATTTTGTATATATATTTTATACCAATTTACGTAATTTTTTGTGTATTTGATATATTTTGAAACAAATTTACGATATTTTATGAGTATTTTGTACATATTTTTAAAAAGAAATTTACATAGTTTTATGAGTATTTTGTATATCTATTTTCATATAAATTCAAATTATTTCTGGGTATTTTTGTATATATTTTAATAAGAATTTTACTTATGTTATGTGTATTTTGTAAATTTATTTTCATTCAAATATATATTATTTTATTGGTATTTTTTTTATACGAATTTACATTATTTTATATGTACTTTGTATATATATTTTATACGTATTTACATTATTTAATGTTTATTTTGAATATATATTTTTACACAAATTTTTGTTATTTTATGTGTATTTGTATATATACTTTCATACAAATTTACATTATTTTATGTGTATTTTGTACATATATTTCATTACAAATTTACCTTATTTTATATTTATTTTGTATATTAATTTCATTCAATTTTTACATATTTTATGTGTATATATAAAAATTTATGTTATTATATGTGTATTTGTATAAATATTTTGATACAAATTTACATTATTTTATGTATTTTGTATATATATTTCAATTCAAACTTAGCCTATTTTATATGTATTTTGTATATATATTTTCATACCAATTTAATTACTTTTGTGTATTTTTTATGTAGTTTTTAATAAATTTACATTATTTTATGTTTATTTTGTATATATTTTTTATACGTATTTACTTAATTTTATGAGTATTTTGTATATATATTTTTATAGAAATCTACGTTATTTTATGTGTATTCGTATATATATTTTCAAACAAATTTACATTGTTTTATATGTATTTTATATATCTAATTCAATACAATTTTACCTTATTGTATGTTTATTTTGTATATTTATTTTAATATAAAATCAAATATTTTATGTGTATTTTAGTATATATATTTAAAAAAGCGTTATTTTATAGGAGTTTTGCATTTTAATTTACATATAAATTTATATTATTTTATTAGTATTCTGTGTATTTATTTTGATAAAATTTTATATTATTCTATTTGTGTTTTGTATATATATTTTTTATACATATTTACATTATTTAATATATTATTTTATATATATATATATATATATATATATATATATATATATATATATATATATATATATATATATATATATATATATATATATATATATTATACAAATTTACGTTGTTTTAGGTGTATTTGTTTATATATTTTCATTCAAATTTAATTATTATTTTATGTGTATTTTGTATCTGTATTTCAATACAAATTTAAATAATTTTATGTGTATTTTGTATATATATTTTATACAAATTTACGTAATTTTTTGTGTATTTGATATATTTTGAAACAAATTTACAGTATTTAATGAGTATTTTGTACATATTTTTAAAAAGAAATTTACATAGTTTTATGAGTATTTTGTATATCTATTTTCATATAAATTCAAACTATTTCTGGGTATTTTTGTATATATTTTAATAAGAATTTTACTTATGTTATGTGTATTTTGTAAATTTATTTTCATTCAAATATATATTATTTTATTGGTATTTTTTTTATACGAATTTACATTATTTTATATGCACTTTGTATATATATTTTATACGTATTTACATTATTTAATGTTTATTTTGAATATATATTTTTACACAAATTCTTGTTATTTTATGTGTATTTGTATTTATGCTTTCATAGAAATTTACATTATTTTATGTGTATTTTGTACATATATTTCATTACAAATTTACCTTATTTTATATTTATTTTGTATATTAATTTCATTCAATTTTTAAATATTTTATGTGTATATATAAAAATTTATGTTATTATATGTGTATTTGTATAAATATTTTGATACAAATTTAC